>NW_026777165.1:0-31250 GCF_030936135.1 Gavia stellata
TGCTCAACACCGAAAGTGCGAACGTCCAGCGATTGCTCCTACACTAACGATGCCAGCCCTGAAAGCTCTTGTTGGTCCTCATCTCCCACTGCTAACCTCTAAAACGAACCACAAACACTTGGGCTCTGAACTTGTTTAGGCTAATAAAACTTCCAACTTACACTCCCTCTCCGGCTCAGTCTGGCCAGAGGTCAACACCGAAATAACGAACGTCCAGCGATTGCTCCTACACTAAAGGTGCCAGCCCTGAAAGCTCTTGCTGGTCCTCATCTCCCACTGCTAACCTCTAAAACGAACCACAAACACTTGGGCTCTGAACTTGTTTAGGCTACTAAAACTTCCAACGTACACTCCCTCTCCGGCTCAGTCTGGCCAGAGCTCAACACCAAAATTGCGAACGTCCAGCGATTGCTCCTACACTAAAGGTGCCAGCCCTGAAAGCTCTTGCTGGTCCACATCTCCCACTGGTAACCTCTCAAACGAACCACAAACACTTTGGCTCTGAACCTGTTTAGACACTCAAAGTTCCAGACGTTTCATCACTTCCTCTCGCTATTTCACCTCAGAGCTCAACACCGAAATTGCAAACGTCCAGCGATTGCTCCTACACTAAAGGTGCCAGCCCTGACAGCTCTTGCTGGTCCTCATCTCCCACTGGTAACCTCTCAAACGAACCACAAACACTTGGGCTCTGAACTTTTTTAGACTACTAAAACTTCCAATGTACACTCCCTCTCCTGCTGAATCTGGCCAGAGCTCAACACCAAAATTGCGAACGTCCAGCGATTGCTCCTACACTAAAGGTGCCAGCCCTGAAAGCTCTTGCTGGTCCTCATCTCCCACTGGTAACCTCTCAAACGAACCACAAACACTTGGGCTCTGAACTTGTTTAGGCTACTAAAACTTCCAACGTACACTCCCTCTCCGGCTCAGTCTGGCAAGAGCTCAACACCAAAATTGCGAACGTCCAGCGATTGCTCCTACACTAAAGGTGCCAGCCCTGAAAGCTCTTGCTGGTCCTCATCTCCCACTGGTAACCTCTCAAACGAACAACAAACACATGGGCTCTGAACTTGTTTAGACACTCAAAGGTCCAGACGTTTCATTGCTTCCTCTCGCTAATTCACGTCAGAGCTCAACACCGAAACTGCGATCGTCCAGCGATTGCTCCTACACTAAAGGTGCCAGCCCTGAAAGCTCTTGCTGGTCCTCATCTCCCACTGGTAAGCTCTAAAACGAACCACAAACACTTGGGATCTGAACTTGTTTAGACACTCAAAGTTCCAGACGTTTCATCGCTTCCTCTCGCTAATTCACGTCACAGCTCAACACCGAAACTGCGAACGTCCAGCGATTGCTCCTACGCTAAAGATGCCAGCCCTGAAAGCTCTTGCTGGTCCTCAGCCCACCCTGGTAACCTCTAAAATGAACCACAAACACTTGGGCTCTGAACTTGTTTAGGCTAATAAAACTTCCAACGTACACTCCCTCTCCGGCTCAGTCTAGACAGAGCTCAACAACGAAATTGCGAACGTCCAGCGATTGCTCCTACACTAAAGGTGCCAGCCCTGAAAGCTCTTGCTGGTCCTCATCTCCCACTGGTAACCTCTCAAACGAACCACAAACACTTGGGCTCTGAACTTTTTTAGGCTACTAAAACTTCCAATGTACCCTCCCTCTCCTGCTCAATCTGGCCAGAGCTCAACACCAAAATTGCGAACATCCAGCGATTGCTCCTACACTAAAGGTGCCAGCCCTGAAAGCTCTTGCTGGTCCTCATCTCCCACTGGTAACCTCTCAAACGAACCACAAACACTTGGGCTCTGAACACTTTTAGGCTACTAAAACTTCCAACGTACACGCCCTCTCCGGCTCAGTCTGGCCAGAGCTCAACACCAAAATTGCGAACGTCCAGTGATTGCTCCTACACTAAAGGTGCCAGCCCTGAAAGCTCTTGCTGGTCCTCATCTCCCGCTGGTAACGTCTAAAACGAACCACAAACACTTGGGCTCTGAACTTGTTTAGACACTCAAAGGTCCAGACGTTTCATCGCTTCCTCTTGCTAATTCACGTCAGGGCTCAACACCGAAATTGCGAACGTCCAGCTATTGCTCCTACAATAAAGGTGCCAGCCCTGAAAGCTCTTGCTGGTCCTCATGTCCCACTGGTAACCTCTCAAACGAACCACAAACACTTGGGCTCTGAACTTGTTTAGACACTCAAAGTTCCAGACGTTTCATCGCCTCCTCTCGCTAATTCACGTCAGAGCTCAACACCGAAATTGCAAACATCCAGCAATGGATCCTACACTAAAGGTGCCAGCCCTGAAAGCTCTTGCTGGTCCTCATCTCCCACTGGTAACGTCTCAAACGAACCACAAACACTTGGGCTCTGAACTTGTTTAGACAGTCAAAGGTCCAGACGTTTCATCGCTTCCTCTTGCTAATTCACGTCAGGGCTCAACACCGAAATTGCGAACGTCCAGCGATTGCTCCTACACTAAAGGTGCCAGCCCTGACAGCTGCTGCTGGTCTTCATCTCCCACTGGTAACCTCTCAAACGAACCACAAACACTTGGGCTCTGAACTTGTTTAGACACTCAAGGGTCCAGACGTTTCATCGCTTCCTCTCGCGAATTCACGTCGGAGCTCAACACCGAAAGTGCGAATGTCCAGCGATTGCTCCTACACTAAAGGTGCCAGCCCTGAAAGCTCTTGCTGGTCCTCATCTCCCACTGGTAAACTCTAAAACGAACCACAAACACTTGGGCTCTGAACTTGTTTAGGCTACTAAAACTTCCAACGTACACTCCCTCTCCGGCTCACTCTGGCCAGAGCTCAACAGCAACATTGCGAACGTCCAGCGATTGCTCCTACACTAAAGGTGCCAGCCCTGAAAGCTCTTGCTGGTCCTCATCTCCCACTGGTAACCTGTAAAACGAACCACAAACACTTGGGCTCTGAACTTGTTTAGACACTCAAAGCTCCAGACGTTTCATCGCTTCCTCTCGCTAATTCACGTCAGAGCTCAACACCGAAATTGCGAACGTCCAGCGATTGCTCCTACACTAAAGGTGCCAGCCCTGACAGCTGTTGCTGGTCCTCATCTCCCACTGGTAACCTCTACAATGAACCACAAACACTTGGGTTCTGAACTTGTTTAGGCTAATAAAACTTCCAACGTACACTCCCTCTCCGGCTAAGTCTGGCCAGAGGTCAACACCGAAATTGCGAACGTCCAGCGATTGCTCCTACACTAAAGGTGCCAGCCCTGAAAGCTCTTGCTGGTCCTCATCTCCCACTGGTAACCTCTAAAACGAACCACAAACACTTGGGCTCTGAAATTGTTTAGGCTACTAAAACTTCCAACATACACTCCCTCTCCTACACAATCTGGTCAGAGCTCAACACCAAAATTGCGAACGTTCAGCGATTGCTCCTACACTAAAGGTGCCAGCCCTGAACGCTCTTGTTGGTCCTCATCTCCCTCTGGTAACCTCTAAAACGAACCACAAACACTTGGGCTCTGAAATTGTTTAGACACCCAAAGGTCCAGACGTTTCATCGCTTCCTCTCGATAATTCACGTCAGAGCTCAACACCGAAGTTGTGAACGTCCAGCGATTGCTCCTACACTAAAGGTTGCAGCCCTGAAAGCTCTTGCTGGTCCTCATCTCCCACTGGTAACCTCTAAAACGAACCACAAACACTTGGGCTCTGAACTTGTTTAAACACTCAAAGTTCCAGACGTTTCATCGCTTCCTCTCGCTAATTCACGTCAGAGCTCAACACCGAAATTGCAAACATCCAGCGATTGCTCCTACACTAAAGGTGCCAGCCATGACAGCTCTTCCTGGTCCTCATCTCCCACTGGTAACCTCTAAAACGAACCACAAACAATTGGGCTCTGAACTTGTTTAGGCTACTAAAACTTCCAACGTAGACTCCCTCTCCTGCTCAATCTGGCCAGAGCTCAACACCAAAATTGCGAACGTCCAGAGATTGCTCCTACACTAAAGGTGCCAGCCCTGAAAGCTCTTGCTGGTCCTCATCTCCAACTGGTAACCTCCACAACGAACCACAAACACTTGGGCTCTGAACTTGTTTAGACACTCAAAGGTCCAGACGTTTCATCGCTTCCTCTCGCTAATTCACGTCAGGGCTCAACACCGAAACTACGAACGTCCAACGATTGTTCCTCCACTAAAGGTGCCAGCCCTGACAGCTGTTGCTGGTCCTCATCTCCCACTGGTAACCTCTAAAACGAACCACAAACACTTGGGCTCTGAACTTGTTTAGACACTCAAAGGTCCAGACGTTTCATCGCTTCCTCTTGCTAATTCACGTCAGGGCTCAACACCGAAATTGCGAACGTCCAGCGATTGCTCCTACAGTAAAGGTGCCAGCCCTGAAAGCTCTTGCTGGTCCTCATCTCCCACTGGTAACCTCTCAAACGAACCACAAACACTTGGGCTCTGAACTTGTTTAGACACCAAAAGGTCCAGACGTTTCATCGCTTCCTCTCGATAATACACGTCAGAGCTCAACACCGAAATTGTGAACGTCCAGCGATTGCTCCTACACTAAAGGTGCCAGCCCTGACAGCTCTTGCTGGTCCTCAGCTCCCACTGGTAACCTCTAAAACGAACCACAAACACTTGGGCTCTGAACTTGTTTAGACACTCAAAGGTCCATATGTTTCATCGCTTCCTCTTGCTAATTCACGTCAGGGCTCAACAGTGAAATTGCGAACGTCCAGCGATTGCTCCTACACTAAAGGTGCCAGCCCTCAAAGCTCTTGCTGGTCCTCATCTCCCACTGGTAACCTCTAAAATGAACCACAAACACTTGGGCTCTGAACTTGTTTAGGCTAATAAAACTTCCAACGTACACTCCCTCTCCGGCTAAGTCTGGCCAGAGGTCAACACCGAAATTGCGAACGTCCAGCGATTGCTCCTACACTAAAGGTGCCAGCCCTGACAGCTCTTGCTGGTCCTCATCTCCCACTGGTAACCTCTCAAACGAACCACAAACACTTGGGCTCTGAACTTTTTTAGGCTACTAAAACTTCCAATGTACCCTCCCTCTCCTGCTCAATCTGGCCAGAGCTCAACACCGAAATTGCGAATGTCCAGCGATTGCTCCTACACGAAAGGTGCCAGCCCTGAAAGCTCTTGCTGGTCCTCATCTCCCACTGGTAACCTCTAAAACGAACCACAAACACTTGGGCTCTGAACTTGTTTAGACACTCAAAGGCCCAGACGTTTCATCGCTTCCTCTCGCTAATTCACGTCAGAGCTCAACAGTGAAACTACGAACGTCCAACGATTGCTCCACCACTAAAGGTGCCAGCCCTGAAAGCTCTTGCTGGTCCTCATCTCCCACTGGTAACCTCTAAAACGAACCACAAACACTTGGGCTCTGAAATTGTTTAGACACCCAAAGGTCCAGACGTTTCATCGCTTCCTCTCGCTAACTCACCTCAGAGCTCAACAGTGAAACTACGAACGTCCAGCGATTGCTCCTCCACTAAAGGTGCCAGCCCTGAAAGCTCTTGCTGGTCCTCATATCCCACTGGTAACCTCTAAAACGAACCACAAACACTTGGGCTCTGAAATTGTTTAGACACCCAAAGGTCCAGACGTTTCATCGCTTCCTCTCGCTAATTCACGTCAGGGCTCAACACCGAAATTGCGAATGTCCAGCGATTGCTCCTACACTAAAGGTGCCAGCCCTGACAGCTGTTGCTGGTCTTCATCTCCCACTGGTAACCTCTCAAACGAACCACAAACACTTGGGCTCTGAACTTGTTTAGACACTCAAAGGTCCAGACGTTTCATCGCTTCCTCTCGCTAATTCATGTCGGAGCTCAACACCGAAACTGCGAACGTCCAGCGATTGCTCCTACACTAAAGGTGCCAGCCCTGAAAGCTCTTGCTGGTCCTCATCTCCCACTGGTAACCTCTAAAACGAACCACAAACACTTGGGCTCTGAAATTGTTTAGACACCCAAAGGTCCAGACGTTTCATCGCTTCCTCTCGATAATTCACGTCAGGGCTCAACACCGAAACTACGAACTTCCAACGATTCTTCCTCCACTAAAGGTGCCAGCCGTGACAGCTGTTGCTGGTCCTCATCTCCCACTGGTAACCTCTAAAACGAACCACAAACACTTGGGCTCTGAACTTGTTTAGACACTCAAAGGTCCAGACGTTTCATCGCTTCCTCTCACTCATTCACGTCAGGGCTCAACAGTGAAATTGCGAACGTCCAGCGATTGCTCCTACACTAAAGGTGCCAGCCCTGAAAGCTCTTGCTGGTCCTCATCTCCCACTGGTAACCTCTAAAATGAACCACAAACACTTGGGCTCTGAACTTGTTTAGGCTAATAAAACTTCCAACGTACACTCCCTCTCCGGCTAAGTCTGGCCAGAGGTCAACACCGAAATTGCGAACGTCCAGCGATTGCTCCTACACTAAAGGTGCCAGCCCTGACAGCTCTTGCTGGTCCTCATCTCCCACTGGTAACCTCTCAAACGAACCACAAACACTTGGGCTCTGAACTTGTTTAGGCTACTAAAACTTCCAAAGTAGACTCCCTCTCCTGCTCAATCTGGCCAGAGCTCAACACCAAAATTGCGAACGTTCAGCGATTGCTCCTACACTAAAGGTGCCAGCCCTGAACGCTCTTGCTGGTCCTCATCTCCCACTGGTAACCTCTAAAACGAACCACAAACACTTGGGCTCTGAAATTGTTTAGACACCCAAAGGTCCAGACGTTTCATCGCTTCCTCTCGATAATTCACGTCAGAGCTCAACACCGAAGTTGCGAACGTCCAGCGATTGCTCCTACACTAAAGGTGCCAGCCCTGAAAGCTCTTGCTGGTCCTCATCTCCCACTGGTAACCTCTCAAACGAACCACAAAGACTTGGGCTCTGAACTTGTTTAGACACTCAAAGGTCCAGACGTTTCATCGCTTCCTCTCGCTAATTCACGTCAGAGCTCAACACCGAAATTGCGAACGTCCAGCGATTGCTCCTACACTAAAGGTGCCAGCCCTGAAAGCTCTTGCTGGTCCTCATCTCCCACTGGTAACCTCTAAAACGAACCACAAACACTTGGGCTCTGAAACTTGTTTAGGCTACTAAAACTTCCAACGTACACTCCCTCTCCTGCTCAATCTTGCCAGAGCTCAACACCAAAATTGCGAACGTCCAGCGATTGCTCCTACACTAAAGGCGCCATCCCTGAAAGGTCTTGCTGGTCCTCATCTCCCACTGGTAACCTCTCAAACGAACCACAAACACTTGGGCTCTGAACTTGTTTACACACTCAAAGGTCCAGACGTTTCATCGCTTCCTCTCGCTAATTCACGTCAGGGCTCAACACCGAAACTACGAACGTCCAACGATTGTTCCTCCACTAAAGGTGCCAGCCGTGACAGCTGTTGCTGGTCCTCGTCTCCCACTGGTAACCTCTAAAACAAACCACAAACACTTGGGCTCTGAACTTGTTTAGACACTCAAAGGTCCAGACGTTTCATCGCTTCCTCTTGCTAATTCACGTCAGGGCTCAACACCGAAATTGCGAACGTCCAGCGATTGCTCCTACACTAAAGGTGCCAGCCCTGACAGCTGTTGCTGGTCCTCATCTCCCAGTGGTAACCTCTCAAACGAACCACAAACACTTGGGCTCTGAACTTGTTTATGCTATTAAAACTTCCAACGTACACTCCCTCTCCTGCTCAATTTTGCCAGAGCTCAACACCAAAATTGCGAACGTCCAGCGATTGCTCCTACACTAAAGGTGCCAGCCCTGAAAGCTCTTCCTGGTCCTCATCTCCCACTGGTAACCTCTCAAACGAACCACAAACACTTGGGCTCTGAACTTGTTTAGACACTCAAAGGTCCAGACGTTTCATCGCTTCCTCTCGATAATTCACGTCAGAGCTCAACACCGAAATTGCGAACGTCCAGCGATTGCTCCTACACTAAAGGTGCCAGCCCTGAAAGCTCTTGCTGGTCCTCATCTCCCACTGGTAACCTCCATAACGAACCACAAACACTTGGGCTCTGAACTTGTTTAGACACTCAAAGGTCCAGACGTTTCATCGCTTCCTCTTGCTAATTCACGTCAGGGCTCAACACCGAAATTGCGAACGTCCAGCGATTGCTCCTACACTAAAGGTGCCAGCCCTGAAAGCTCTTGCTGCTCCTCATCTCCCACTGGTAACCTCTAAAACGAACTGCAAACACTTGGGCTCTGAACTTGTTTAGGCTACTAAAACTTCCAACGTAGACTCCCTCTCCTACTCAATCCGGCCAGAGCTCAACACCAAAATTACGAACGTTCAGCGATTGCTCCTACACTAAAGGTGCCAGCCCTGAACGCTCTTGCTGGTCCTCATCTCCCACTGGTAACCTCTCAAATGAACCACAAACATTTGGGCTCTGAACTTGTTTATACACCCAAAGGTCCAGACGTTTCATCGCTTCCTCTCGATAATTCACGTCAGAGGTCAACACCGAAATTGCGAACGTCCAGCGATTGCTCCTACACTAAAGGTGCCAGCCCTGACAGCTCTTGCTGGTCCTCAGCTCCCACTGGTAACCTCTCAAACGAACCACAAACACTTGGGCTCTGAACTTGTTTAGACACTCAAAGGTCCATATGTTTCATCGCTTCCTCTTGCTAATTCACGTCAGGGCTCAACAGTGAAATTGCGAACGTCCAGCGATTGCTCCTACACTAAAGGTGCCAGCCCTGAAAGCTCTTGCTGGTCCTCATCTCCCACTGGTAACCTCTAAAATGAACCACAAACACTTGGGCTCTGAACTTGTTAGGCTAATAAAACTTCCAACGTAGACTCCCTCTCCGGCTAAGTCTGGCCAGAGGTCAACACCGAAATTGCGAACGTCCAGCGATTGCTCCTACACTATAGGTGCCAGCCCTGACAGCTCTTGCTGGTCCTCATCTCCCACTGGTAACCTCTCAAACGAACCACAAACACTTGGGCTCTGAACTTTTTTAGGCTACTAAAACTTCCAATGTTCCATCCCTCTCCTGCTCAATCTGGCCAGAGCTCAACACCAAAATTGCGAACGTCCAGCGATTGCTCCTACACTAAAGGTGCCAGCCCTGAAAGCTCTTGCTGGTCCTCATCTCCCACTGGTAACCTCTCAAACGAACCACAAAGACTTGGGCTCTGAACTTGTTTAGACACTCAAAGGCCCAGACGTTTCATCGCTTCCTCTCGCTAATTCACGTCAGAGCTCAACAGTGAAACTACGAACGTCCAACGATTGCTCCTCCACTAAAGGTGCCAGACCTCAAAGCTCTTGCTGGTCCTCATCTCCCACTGGTAACCTCTCAAACGAACCACAAACACTTGGGCTCTGAACTTGTTTAGACACTCAAAGGTCCAGACGTTTCATCGCTTCCTCTCGCTAATTCACGTCAGGGCTCAACACCGAAATTGCGAACGTCCAGCGATTGCTGCTACACTAAAGGTGCCAGCCCTGACAGCTGTTGCTGGTCCTCATCTCCCACTGGTAACCTCTCAAACGAACCACAAACACTTGGGCTCTGAACTTGTTTATGCTATTAAAACTTCCAACGTACACTCCCTCTACTGCTCAATCTTGCCAGAGCTCAACACCAAAATTGCGAACGTCCAGCGATTGCTCCTACACTAAAGGTGCCAGCCCTGAAAGCTCTTGCTGGTCCTCATCTCCCACTGGTAACCTCTCAAACGAACCACAAACACTTGGGCTCTGAACTTGTTTAGACACTCAAAGGTCCAGACGTTTCATTGCTTCCTCTCGCTAATTCACGTCAGAGCTCAACACCAAAATTGCGAACGTCCAGCGATTGCTCCTACACTAGAGGTGCCAGCCCTGACAGCTGTTGCTGGTCCTCATCTCCCACTGGTAACCTCTCAAACGAACCACAAACACTTGGGCTCTGAACTTGTTTAGACACTCAAAGGTCCAGACGTTTCATCGTTTCCTCTCGCTAATTCACGTCGGAGCTCAACACCGAAAGTGCGAACGTCCAGCGATTGCTGCTACACTAAAGGTGCCAGCCCTGAAAGCTCTTGCTGGTCCTCATCTCCCACTGGTAACCTCTAAAATGAACCACAAACACTTGGGCTCTGAACTTGTTTAGGCTAATAAAACTTCCAACGTACACTCCCTCTCCGGCTAAGTCTGGCCAGAGGTCAACACCGAAATTGCGAACGTCCAGCGATTGCTCCTACACTAAAGGTGCCAGCCCTGAACGCTCTTGCTGGTCCTCATCTCCCACTGGTAACCTCTAAAACGAACCACAAACACTTGGGCTCTGAACTTGTTTAGACACCCAAAGGTCCAGACGTTTCATCGCTTCCTCTCGATAATTCACGTCAGAGCTCAACACCGAAGTTGCGAACGTCCAGCGATTGCTCCTACACTAAAGGTGCCAGCCCTGAAAGCTCTTGCTGGTCCTCATCTCCCACTGGTAACCTCCACAACGAACCACAAACACTTGGGCTCTGAACTTGTTTAGACACTCAAAGGTCCAGACGTTTCATCGCTTCCTCTCGCTAATTCACGTCAGGGCTCAACACCGAAACTACGAACGTCCAACGATTCTTCCTCCACTAAAGGTGCCAGCCGTGACAGCTGTTGCTGGTCCTCTTCTCCCACTGGTAACCTCTAAAACGAACCACAAACACTTGGGCTCTGAACTTGTTTAGACACTCAAAGGTCCAGAAGTTTCATCGCTTCCTCTTGCTAATTCACGTCAGGGCTCAACACCGAAATTGCGAACGTCCAGCGATTGCTCCTACACTAAAGGTGCCAGCCCTGACAGCTGTTGCTGGTCCTCATCTCCCACTGGTAACCTCTCAAACAAACCACAAACACTTGGGCTCTGAACTTGTTTAGCCTACTAAAACTTCCAACGTACACAGCCTCTCCTGCTCAATCTGGCCAGAGCTCAACACCAAAATTGCGAACGTCCAGCGATTGCTCCTACACTAAAGGCGCCAGCCCTGAAAGCTCTTCCTGGTCCTCATCTCCCACTGGTAACCTCTCAAACGAACCACAAACACTTGGGCTCTGAACTTGTTTAGACACTCAAAGGTCCAGACGTTTCATTGCTTCCTCTCGATAATTCACGTCAGAGCTCAACACCGAAATTGCGAACGTCCAGCGATTGCTCCTACACTAAAGGTGCCAGCCCTGAAAGCTCTTGCTGGTCCTCATCTCCCACTGGTATCCTCCATAACGAACCACAAACACTTGGGCTCTGAACTTGTTTAGACACTCATAGGTCCAGACGTTTCATCGCTTCCTCTCGCTAATTCACATCAGGGCTCAACAGTGAAATTGCGAACGTCCAGCGATTGCTCCTACACTAAAGGTGCCAGCCCTGAAAGCTCTTGCTGGTCCTCATCTCCCACTGGTAACCTCTCAAACGAACCACAAACACTTGGGCTCTGAACTTTTTTAGGCTACTAAAACTTCCAACATACACAGCCTCTCCTGCTCAATCTGGCCAGAGCTCAACACCAAAATTGCGAACGTCCAGCGATTGCTCCTACACTAAAGGTGCCATCCCTGAAAGCTCTTGCTGGTCCTCATCTCCCACTGGTAACCTCTCAAACGAACCACAAACACTTGGGCTCTGAACTTGTTTAGACACTGAAAGGTCCAGACGTTTCATCGCTTCCTCTCGCTAATTCACGTCAGGGCTCAACACCGAAATTGCGAACGTCCAGCGATTGCTCCTACACTAAAGGTGCCAGCCCTGAAAGCTCTTGCTGGTCCTCATCTCCCACTGGTAACCTCTCAAACGAACCACAAACACTTGCGCTCTGAACTTGTTTAGGCTACTAAAACTTCCAACGTACACTCCCTCTCCGGCTCACTCTGGCCAGAGCTCAACAGAAACATTGCGAACGTCCAGCGATTGCTCCTACACTAAAGGTGCCAGCCCTGAAAGCTCTTGCTGGTCCTCATCTCCCACTGGTAACCTCTCAAACGAACCACAAACACTTGGGCTCTGAACTTGTTTAGACACTCAAAGGTCCAGACGTTTCATCGCTTCCTCTCGATAATTCACGTCAGAGCTCAACACCGAAATTGCGAACGTCCAGCGATTGCTCCTACACTAAAGGTGCCAGCCCTGAAAGCTCTTGCTGGTCCTCATCTCCCACTGGTATCCTCCATAACGAACCACAAACACTTGGGCTCTGAACTTGTTTAGACACTCAGAGGTCCAGACGTTTCATCGCTTCCTCTCACTAATTCACGTCAGGGCTCAACAGTGAAATTGCGAACGTCCAGCGATTGCTCCTACACTAAAGGTGCCAGCCCTGAAAGCTCTTGCTGGTCCTCATCTCCCACTGGTAACCTCTAAAATGAACCACAAACACTTGGGCTCTGAACTTGTTTAGGCTAATAAAACTTCCAACGTACACTCCCTCTCCGGCTAAGTCTGGCCAGAGGTCAACACTGAAATTGCGAACGTCCAGCGATTGCTCCTACACTAAAGGTGCCAGCCCTGACAGCTCTTGCTGGTCCTCATCTCCCACTGGTAACCTCTAAAACGAACCACAAACACTTGGCCTCTGAACTTGTTTAGCCTACTAAAACTTCCAAAGTAGACTCCCTCTCCTACTCAATCTTGCCAGAGCTCAACACCAAAATTGCGAACGTCCAGCGATTGCTCCTACACTAAAGGTGCCAGCCCTGAAAGCTCTTGCTGGTCCTCATCTCCCACTGGTATCCTCCATAACGAACCACAAACACTTGGGCTCTGAACTTGTTTAGACACTCAAAGGTCCAGACGTTTCATCGCTTCCTCTTGCTAATTCACGTCAGGGCTCAACAGTGAAATTGCGAACGTCCAGCGATTGCTCCTACCCTAAAGGTGCCAGCCCTGAAAGCTCTTGCTGGTCCTCATCTCCCACTGGTAACCTCTAAAACGAACCACAAACACTTGGGCTCTGAACTTGTTTAGGCTAATAAAACTTCCAACGTACACTCCCTCTCCGGCTAAGTCTGGCCAGAGGTCAACACCGAAATTGCGAACGTCCAGCGATTGCTCCTACACTAAAGGTGCCAGCCCTGACAGCTCTTGCTGGTCCTCATCTCCCACTGGTAACCTCTCAAACGAACCACAAACACTTGGGCTCTGAATTTTTCAGGCTACTAAAACTTCCAATGTACCCTCCCTCTCCTGCTCAATCTGGCCAGAGCTCAACACCAAAATTGCGAACGTCCAGCGATTGCTCCTACACTAAAGGTGCCAGCCCTGAAAGCTCTTGCTGGTCCTCATCTCCCACTGGTAACCTCTAAAACGAACCACAAACACTTGGGCTCTGAACTTGTTTAGACACTGAAAGGCCCAGACGTTTCATCGCTTCCTCTCGCTAATTCACGTCAGAGCTCAACAGTGAAACTACGAACGTCCAACGATTGCTCCTCCACTAAAGGTGCCAGCCCTCAAAGCTCTTGCTGGTCCTCATCTCCCACTGGTAACCTCTCAAACGAACCACAAACACTTGGGCTCTGAACTTGTTTAGACACTCAAAGGTCCAGACGTTTCATCGCTTCCTCTCGCTAATTCACGTCAGGGCTCAACACCGAAATTGCGAATGTCCAGCGATTGCTCCTACACTAAAGGTGCCAGCCCTGACAGCTGTTGCTGGTCTTCATCTCCCACTGGTAACCTCTCAAACGAACCACAAACACTTGGGCTCTGAACTTGTTTAGACACTCAAAGGTCCAGACGTTTCATCGCTTCCTCTCGCTAATTCACGTCGGAGCTCAACACCGAAACTGCGAACGTCCAGCGATTGCTCCTACACTAAAGGTGCCAGCCCTGAAAGCTCTTGCTGGTCCTCATCTCCCACTGGTAACCTCTAAAATGAACCACAAACACTTGGGCTCTGAACTTGTTTAGGCTAATAAAACTTCCAAAGTACACTCCCTCTCCGGCTAAGTCTGGCCAGAGGTCAACACCGAAATTGCGAACGTCCAGCGATTGCTCCTACACTAAAGGTGCCAGCCCTGAACGCTCTTGCTGGTCCTCATCTCCCACTGGTAACCTCTAAAACGAACCACAAACACTTGGGCTCTGAAATTGTTTAGACACCCAAAGGTCCAGACGTTTCATCGCTTCCTCTCGATAATTCACGTCAGAGCTCAACACCGAAGTTGCGAACGTCCAGCGATTGCTCCTACACTAAAGGTGCCAGCCCTGAAAGCTCTTGCTGGTCCTCATCTCCCAGTGGTAACCTCTCAAACGAACCACAAACACTTGGCCTCTGAACTTGTTTATGCTATGAAAACTCCCAACGTACACTCCCTCTCCTGCTCAATCTTGCCAGAGCTCAACACCAAAATTGCGAACGTCCAGCGATTGCTCCTACACTAAAGGTGCCATCCCTGAAAGCTCTTGCTGGTCCTCATCTCCCACTGGTAACCTCTCAAACGAACCACAAACACTTGGGCTCTGAACTTGTTTAGACACTCAAAGGTCCAGACGTTTCATCGCTTCCTCTCGCTAATTCACGTCAGGGCTCAACACCGAAACTACGAACGTCCAACGATTGTTCCTCCACTAAAGGTCCCAGCCGTGACAGTTGTTGCTGGTCCTCATCTCCCACTGGTAACCTCTCAAACGAACCACAAACACTTGGGCTCTGAACTTGTTTAGACACTCAAAGGTCCAGACGTTTCATCGCTTCCTCTTGCTAATTCACGTCAGGGCTCAACACCGAAATTGCGAACGTCCAGCGATTGCTCCTACACTAAAGGTGCCAGCCCTGAAAGCTCTTGCTGGTCCTCATCTCCCACTGGTAACCTCTAAAACGAACCACAAACACTTGGGCTCTGAACTTGTTTAGGCTACTAAAACTTTCAACGTATACTCCCTCTCCTGCTCAATCTTGCCAGAGCTCAACACCAAAATTGCGAACGTTCAGCGATTGCTCCTACACTAAAGGTGCCAGCCCTGAAAGCTCTTGCTGGTCCTCATCTCCCACTGGTAACCTCTCAAACGAACCACAAACACTTGGGCTCTGAACTTGTTTAGACACTCAAAGGTCCAGACGTTTCATCGCTTCCTCTCGATAATTCACGTCAGAGCTCAACACCGAAATTGAGAACGTCCAGCGATTGCTCCTACACTAAAGGTGCCAGCCCTGACAGCTCTTGCTGGTCCTCATCTCCAACTGGTAACCTCTCAAACGAACCACAAAGACTTGGGCTCTGAACTTGTTTACACACTCAAAGGTCCAGACGATTCATCGCTTCCTCTCGCTAATTTACGTCAGGGCTCACCACCGAAACTGCGAACGTCCAACGATTGCTCTTACACTAAAGGTGCCAGCCCTGACAGCTGTTGCTGGTCCTCATCTCCCACTGGTAACCTCTAAAACGAACCACAACCACTTGGGCTCTGAACTTGTTTAGACACTCAAAGTTCCACACATTTCATCGCTTCCTCTCGCTAACTCACGTCATGGCTCAACACCGAAATTGAGAACGTCCAGCGATTGCTCCTACACTAAAGGTGCCAGCCCTGACAGCTCTAGCTGGTCTTCATCTCCCAGTGGTAACCTCTCAAACGAACCACAAACACTTGGCCTCTGAACTTGTTTAGACACTCAAAGGTCCAGACGTTTCATCGCTTCCTCTCGCTAATTCACGTCGGAGCTCAACACCGAAACTGCGAACGTCCAGCGATTGCTCCTACACTAAAGGTGCCAGCCCTGAAAGCTCTTGCTGGTCCTCATCTCCCACTGGTAACCTCTAAAACGAACCACAAACACTTGGGCTCTGAACTTGTTTAGGCTACTAAAACTTCCAACGTACACTCCCTCTCCGGCTCACTCTGGCCAGAGCTCAACAGCAACATTGCGAACGTCCAGCGATTGCTCCTACACTGAAGGTGCCAGCCCTGAAAGCTCTTGCTGGTCCTCATCTCCCACTGGTAACCTCTCAAACGAACCACAAACACTTGGGCTCTGAACTTGTTTAGGCTACTAAAACTTCCAACGTACACTCCCTCTCCGGCTCACTCTGGCCAGAGCTCAACAGCAACATTGCGAACGTCCAGCGATTGCTCCTGCACTAAAGGTGCCAGCCCTGAAAGCTCTTGCTGCTCCTCATCTCCCACTGGAATCCTCCATAACGAACCACAAACACTTGGGCTCTGAACTTGTTTAGACACTCAAAGGTCCAGACGTTTCATCGCTTCCTCTCGATAATTCACGTCAGAGCTCAACACCGAAATTGCGAACGTCCAGCGATTGCTCCTACACTAAAGGTGCCAGCCCTGAAAGCTCTTGCTGGTCCTCATCTCCCACTGGTATCCTCCATAACGAACCACAAACACTTGGGCTCTGAACTTGTTTAGGCACTCAAAGGTCCAGACGTTTCATCGCTTCCTCTCACTAATTCACGTCAGGGCTCAACAGTGAAATTGCGAACGTCCAGCGATTGCTCCTACACTAAAGGTGCCAGCCCTGAAAGCTCTTGCTGGTCCTCATCTCCCACTGGTAACCTCTAAAATGAACCACAAACACTTGGGCTCTGAACTTGTTTAGGCTAATAAAACTTCCAACGTACACTCCCTCTCCGGCTAAATCTGGCCAGAGCTCAACACTAAAATTGCGAACGTTCAGCGATTGCTCCTATACTAAAGGTGCCAGCCCTGAGAGCTCTTGCTGGTCCTCATCTCCCACTGGTAACCTCTAAAACGAACCACAAACACTTGGGCTCTGAAATTGTTTAGACACCCAAAGGTCCAGACGTTTCATCGCTTCCTCTCGCTAATTCACGTCAGAGCTCAACACCGAAGTTGCGAACGTCCAGCGATTGCTCCTACACTAAAGGTGCCAGCCCTGAAAGCTCTTGCTGGTCCTCATCTCCCACTGGTAACCTCTAAAACGAACCACAAAGACTTGGGCTCTGAACTTGTTTAGACACTCAAAGGTCCAGACGTTTCATCGCTTCCTCTCGCTAATTCACGTCAGAGCTCAACACCGAAATTGCGAACGTCCAGCGATTGCTCCTACACTAAAGGTGCCAGCCCTGAAAGCTCTTGCTGGTCCTCATCTCCCACTGGTAACCTCTAAAATGAACCACAAACAATTCGCCTCTGAACTTGTTTAGGCTATTAAGACTTCCAACGTACACTCCCTCTCCTGCTCAATCTTGCCAGAGCTCAACACCAAAATTGCGAACGTCCAGCGATTGCTCCTACACTAAAGGTGCCATCCCTGAAAGCTCTTGCTGGTCCTCATCTCCCACTGGTAACCTCTCAAACGAACCACAAACACTTGGGCTCTGAACTTGTTTAGACACTCAAAGGTCCAGACGTTTCATCGCTTCCTCTCGCTAATTCACGTCAGGGCTCAACACCGAAACTACGAACGTCCAACGATTGTTCCTCCACTAAAGGTGCCAGCCGTGACAGCTGTTGCTGGTCCTCATCTCCCACTGGTAACCTCTCAAACGAACCACAAACACTTGGGCTCTGAACTTGTTTAGGCTACTAAAACTTCCAACGTATACTCCCTCCCCTACTCAATCTGGCCAGAGCTCAACACCAAAATTGCGAACGTTCAGCGATTGCTCCTACACTAAAGGTGCCAGCCCTGACAGCTGTTGCTGGTCCTCATCTCCCACTGGTAACCTCTAAAACGAACCACAACCACTTGGGCTCTGAACTTGTTTAGACACTCAAAGTTCCACACATTTCATCACTTCCTCTCGCTAACTCACGTCATGGCTCAACACCGAAATTGAGAACGTCCAGCGATTGCTCCTACACTAAAGGTGCCAGCCCTGACAGCTCTAGCTGGTCTTCATCTCCCAGTGGTAACCTCTCAAACGAACCACAAACACTTGGCCTCTGAACTTGTTTAGACACTCAAAGGTCCAGACGTTTCATCGCTTCCTCTCGCTAATTCACGTCGGAGCTCAACACCGAAACTGCGAACGTCCAGCGATTGCTCCTACACTAAAGGTGCCAGCCCTGAAAGCTCTTGCTGGTCCTCATCTCCCACTGGTAACCTCTAAAACGAACCACAAACACTTGGGCTCTGAACTTGTTTAGGCTACTAAAACTTCCAACGTACACTCCCTCTCCGGCTCACTCTGGCCAGAGCTCAACAGCAACATTGCGAACGTCCAGCGATTGCTCCTACACTGAAGGTGCCAGCCCTGAAAGCTCTTGCTGGTCCTCATCTCCCACTGGTAACCTCTCAAACGAACCACAAACACTTGGGCTCTGAACTTGTTTAGACACTCAAAGGTCCAGACGTTTCATCGCTTCCTCTCGCTAATTCACGTCAGAGCTCAACACCGAAATTGCGAACGTCCAGCGATTGCTCCTACACTAAAGCTGCCAGCCCTGAAAGCTCTTGCTGGTCCTCATCTCCCACTGGTAACCTCTCAAACGAACCACAAACACTTGGGCTCTGAACTTGTTTAGACACTCAAAGGTCCAGATGTTTCATCGCTTCCTCTCGCTAATTCACGTCAGGGCTCAACAGTGAAATTGCGAACGTCCAGCGATTGCTCCTACACTAAAGGTGCCAGCCCTGACAGCTGTTGCTGGTCCTCATCTCCCACTGGTAACCTCTAAAATGAACCACAAACACTTGGGCTCTGAACTTGTTTAGGCTAATAAAACTTCCAACGTACACTCCCTCTCCGGCTAAGTCTGGCCAGAGGTCAACACCGAAATTGCAAACGTCCAGCGATTGCTCCTACACTAAAGGTGCCAGCCCTGACAGCTCTTGCTGGTCCTCATCTCCCACTGGTAACCTCTAAAACGAACCACAAACACTTGGGCTCTGAACTTGTTTAGGCTACTAAAACTTCCAACGTAGACTCCCTCTACTGCTCAATCTGGCCAGAGGTCAACACCAAAATTGCGAACGTCCAGCGATTGCTCCTACACTAAAGGTGCCAGCCCTGAACGCTCTTGCTGGTCCTCATCTCCCACTGGTAACCTCTCAAACGAACCACAAACATTTGGGCTCTGAACTTGTTTAGACACTCAAAGGTCCAGACGTTTCATCGCTTCCTCTTGCTAATTCACGTCAGGGCTCAACACCGAAATTGCGAACGTCCAGCGATTGCTCCTACACTAAAGGTGCCAGCCCTGAAAGCTCTTGCTGGTCCTCATCTCCCACTGGTAACCTCTAAAACGAACCACAAACACTTGGGCTCTGAACTTGTTTAGACACTCAAAGGTCCAGACGTTTCATCGCTTCCTCTCGCTAATTCACGTCAGGGCTCAACACCGAAATTGCGAACGTCCAGCGATTGCTCCTACACTAAAGGCGCCAGCCCTGACAGCTCTTGCTGGTCTTCATCTCCCACTGGTAACCTCTCAAACGAACCACAAACACTTGGGCTCTGAACTTGTTTAGACACTCAAAGGTCCAGACGTTTCATCGCTTCCTCTCGCTAATTCATGTCGGAGCTCAACACCGAAACTGCGAACGTCCAGCGATTGCTCCTACACTAAAGGTGCCAGCCCTGAAAGCTCTTGCTGGTCCTCATCTCCCACTGGTAACCTCTAAAACGAACCACAAACACTTGGGCTCTGAACTTGTTTAGGCTACTAAAACTTCCAACGTACACTCCCTCTCCGGCTCACTCTGGCCAGAGCTCAACAGCAACATTGCGAACGTCCAGCGATTGCTCCTACACTAAAGGTGCCAGCCCTGAAAGCTCTTGCTGGTCCTCATCTCCCACTGGTAACCTCTCAAACGAACCACAAACACTTGGGCTCTGAACTTGTTTAGACACTCAAAGGTCCAGATGTTTCATCGCTTCCTCTCGCTAATTCACGTCAGAGCTCAACACCGAAATTGCGAACGTCCAGCGATTGCTCCTACACTAAAGGTGCCAGCCCTGAAAGCTCTTGCTGGTCCTCATCTCCCACTGGTAACCTCTCAAACGAACCACAAACACTTGGGCTCTGAACTTGTTTAGACACTCAAAGGTCCAGATGTTTCATCGCTTCCTCTCGCTAATTCACGTCAGGGCTCAACAGTGAAATTGCGAACGTCCAGCGATTGCTCCTACACTAAAGGTGCCAGCCCTGAAAGCTCTTGCTGGTCCTCATCTCCCACTGGTAACCTCTAAAACGAACCACAAACACTTGGGCTCTGAACTTGTTTAGGCTACTAAAACTTCCAACATACACTCCCTCTACTGCTCAATCTGGCCAGAGCTCAACACCGAAATTGCGAACGTCCAGCGATTGCTCCTACACTAAAGGTGCCAGCCCTGAACGCTCTTGCTGGTCCTCATCTCCCACTGGTAACCTCTCAAACGAACCACAAACACTTGGGCTCTGAACTTGTTTATGCTATTTAAAATTCCAACGTACACTCCCTCTCCTGCTCAATCTTGCCAGAGCTCAACACCAAAATTGCGAACGTCCAGCGATTGCTCCTACACTAAAGGTGCCAGCCCTGACAGCTCTTGCTGGTCCTCATCTCCCACTGGTAACCTCTCAAACGAAACACAAACACTTGGGTTCTGAACTTGTTTAGCCTACTAAAACTTCCAACGTACACTCCCTCTCCGATTCAGTCTAGCCAGAGCTCAACAGCAAAATTGCGAACGTCCAGCGATTGCTCCTACACTAAAGGTGCCAGCCCTGAAAGCTCTTGCTGGTCCTCATCTCCCACTGGTAGCCTCTCAAACGAACCACAAACACTTGGGCTCTGAACTTGTTTAGACACTCAAAGGTCCAGACGTTTCATCGCTTCCTCTCGCTAATTCACGTCAGAGCTCAACACCGAAACTGCGAACGTCCAGCGATTGCTCCTACACTAAAGGTGCCAGCCCTGAAAGCTCTTGCTGGTCCTCATCTCCCACTGGTAACCTCTAAAATGAACCACAAACACTTGAGCTCTGAACTTGTTTAGGCTACTAAAACTTCCAACATACACCCCCTCTCCGGCTAAGTCTGGCCAGAGGTCAACACCGAAATTGTGAACGTCCAGGGATTGCTCCTACACTAAAGGTGCCAGCCCTGACAGCTCTTGCTGGTCCTCATCTCCCACTGGTAACCTCTAAAACGAACCACAAACACTTGGGCTCTGAACTTGTTTAGGCTACTAAAACTTCCAACGTAGACTCCCTCTACTGCTCAATCTGGCCAGAGCTCAACACCAAAATTGCGAACGTCCAGCGATTGCTCCTACACTAAAGGTGCCAGCCCTGAACGCTCTTGCTGGTCCTCATCTCCCACTGGTAACCTCTCAAACGAACCACAAACACTTGGGCTCTGAACTTGTTTAGACACTCAAAGGTCCAGACGTTTCATCGCTTCCTCTCGCTAATTCACGTCAGAGCTCAACACCGAAATTGCAAACGTCCAGCGATTGCTCTTACACTAAAGGTGCCAGCCCTGACAGCTCTTGCTGGTCCTCATCTCCCACTGGTAACCTCTCAAACGAACCACAAACACTTGGGCTCTGAACTTGTTTAGGCTACTAAAACTTCCAACGTACACTCCCTCTCCGGCTCACTCTGGCCAGAGCTCAACAGCAACATTGCGAATGTCCAGCGATTGCTCCTACACTAAAGGTGCCAGCCCTGAAAGCTCTTGCTGGTCCTCATCTCCCACTGGTAACCTCTCAAACGAACCACAAACACTTGGGCTCTGAACTTGTTTAGACACTCAAAGGTCCAGACGTTTCATCGCTTCCTCTCGCTAATTCACGTCAGAGCTCAACACCGAAACTGCGAACGTCCAGCGATTGCTCCTACACTAAAGCTGCCAGCCCTGAAAGCTCTTGCTGGTCCTCATCTCCCACTGGTAACCTCTCAAACGAACCACAAACACTTGGGCTCTGAACTTGTTTAGACACTCAAAGGTCCAGATGTTTCATCGCTTCCTCTCGCTAATTCACGTCAGGGCTCAACAGTGAAATTGCGAACGTCCAGCGATTGCTCCTACACTAAAGGTGCCAGCCCTGACAGCTGTTGCTGGTCCTCATCTCCCACTGGTAACCTCTAAAATGAACCACAAACACTTGGGCTCTGAACTTGTTTAGGCTAATAAAACTTCCAACGTACACTCCCTCTCCGGCTAAGTCTGGCCAGAGGTCAACACCGAAATTGCAAACGTCCAGCGATTGCTCCTACACTAAAGGTGCCAGCCCTGACAGCTCTTGCTGGTCCTCATCTCCCACTGGTAACCTCTAAAACGAACCACAAACACTTGGGCTCTGAACTTGTTTAGGCTACTAAAACTTCCAACGTAGACTCCCTCTACTGCTCAATCTGGCCAGAGGTCAACACCAAAATTGCGAACGTCCAGCGATTGCTCCTACACTAAAGGTGCCAGCCCTGAACGCTCTTGCTGGTCCTCATCTCCCACTGGTAACCTCTCAAACGAACCACAAACATTTGGGCTCTGAACTTGTTTAGACACTCAAAGGTCCAGACGTTTCATCGCTTCCTCTTGCTAATTCACGTCAGGGCTCAACACCGAAATTGCGAACGTCCAGCGATTGCTCCTACACTAAAGGTGCCAGCCCTGAAAGCTCTTGCTGGTCCTCATCTCCCACTGGTAACCTCTAAAACGAACCACAAACACTTGGGCTCTGAACTTGTTTAGACACTCAAAGGTCCAGACGTTTCATCGCTTCCTCTCGCTAATTCACGTCAGGGCTCAACACCGAAATTGCGAACGTCCAGCGATTGCTCCTACACTAAAGGCGCCAGCCCTGACAGCTCTTGCTGGTCTTCATCTCCCACTGGTAACCTCTCAAACGAACCACAAACACTTGGGCTCTGAACTTGTTTAGACACTCAAAGGTCCAGACGTTTCATCGCTTCCTCTCGCTAATTCATGTCGGAGCTCAACACCGAAACTGCGAACGTCCAGCGATTGCTCCTACACTAAAGGTGCCAGCCCTGAAAGCTCTTGCTGGTCCTCATCTCCCACTGGTAACCTCTAAAACGAACCACAAACACTTGGGCTCTGAACTTGTTTAGGCTACTAAAACTTCCAACGTACACTCCCTCTCCGGCTCACTCTGGCCAGAGCTCAACAGCAACATTGCGAACGTCCAGCGATTGCTCCTACACTAAAGGTGCCAGCCCTGAAAGCTCTTGCTGGTCCTCATCTCCCACTGGTAACCTCTCAAACGAACCACAAACACTTGGGCTCTGAACTTGTTTAGACACTCAAAGGTCCAGATGTTTCATCGCTTCCTCTCGCTAATTCACGTCAGAGCTCAACACCGAAATTGCGAACGTCCAGCGATTGCTCCTACACTAAAGGTGCCAGCCCTGAAAGCTCTTGCTGGTCCTCATCTCCCACTGGTAACCTCTCAAACGAACCACAAACACTTGGGCTCTGAACTTGTTTAGACACTCAAAGGTCCAGATGTTTCATCGCTTCCTCTCGCTAATTCACGTCAGGGCTCAACAGTGAAATTGCGAACGTCCAGCGATTGCTCCTACACTAAAGGTGCCAGCCCTGAAAGCTCTTGCTGGTCCTCATCTCCCACTGGTAACCTCTAAAACGAACCACAAACACTTGGGCTCTGAACTTGTTTAGGCTACTAAAACTTCCAACATACACTCCCTCTACTGCTCAATCTGGCCAGAGCTCAACACCGAAATTGCGAACGTCCAGCGATTGCTCCTACACTAAAGGTGCCAGCCCTGAACGCTCTTGCTGGTCCTCATCTCCCACTGGTAACCTCTCAAACGAACCACAAACACTTGGGCTCTGAACTTGTTTATGCTATTTAAAATTCCAACGTACACTCCCTCTCCTGCTCAATCTTGCCAGAGCTCAACACCAAAATTGCGAACGTCCAGCGATTGCTCCTACACTAAAGGTGCCAGCCCTGACAGCTCTTGCTGGTCCTCATCTCCCACTGGTAACCTCTCAAACGAAACACAAACACTTGGGTTCTGAACTTGTTTAGCCTACTAAAACTTCCAACGTACACTCCCTCTCCGATTCAGTCTAGCCAGAGCTCAACAGCAAAATTGCGAACGTCCAGCGATTGCTCCTACACTAAAGGTGCCAGCCCTGAAAGCTCTTGCTGGTCCTCATCTCCCACTGGTAGCCTCTCAAACGAACCACAAACACTTGGGCTCTGAACTTGTTTAGACACTCAAAGGTCCAGACGTTTCATCGCTTCCTCTCGCTAATTCACGTCAGAGCTCAACACCGAAACTGCGAACGTCCAGCGATTGCTCCTACACTAAAGGTGCCAGCCCTGAAAGCTCTTGCTGGTCCTCATCTCCCACTGGTAACCTCTAAAATGAACCACAAACACTTGAGCTCTGAACTTGTTTAGGCTACTAAAACTTCCAACATACACCCCCTCTCCGGCTAAGTCTGGCCAGAGGTCAACACCGAAATTGTGAACGTCCAGGGATTGCTCCTACACTAAAGGTGCCAGCCCTGACAGCTCTTGCTGGTCCTCATCTCCCACTGGTAACCTCTAAAACGAACCACAAACACTTGGGCTCTGAACTTGTTTAGGCTACTAAAACTTCCAACGTAGACTCCCTCTACTGCTCAATCTGGCCAGAGCTCAACACCAAAATTGCGAACGTCCAGCGATTGCTCCTACACTAAAGGTGCCAGCCCTGAACGCTCTTGCTGGTCCTCATCTCCCACTGGTAACCTCTCAAACGAACCACAAACACTTGGGCTCTGAACTTGTTTAGACACTCAAAGGTCCAGACGTTTCATCGCTTCCTCTCGCTAATTCACGTCAGAGCTCAACACCGAAATTGCAAACGTCCAGCGATTGCTCTTACACTAAAGGTGCCAGCCCTGACAGCTCTTGCTGGTCCTCATCTCCCACTGGTAACCTCTCAAACGAACCACAAACACTTGGGCTCTGAACTTGTTTAGGCTACTAAAACTTCCAACGTACACTCCCTCTCCGGCTCACTCTGGCCAGAGCTCAACAGCAACATTGCGAATGTCCAGCGATTGCTCCTACACTAAAGGTGCCAGCCCTGAAAGCTCTTGCTGGTCCTCATCTCCCACTGGTAACCTCTCAAACGAACCACAAACACTTGGGCTCTGAACTTGTTTAGACACTCAAAGGTCCAGACGTTTCATCGCTTCCTCTCGCTAATTCACGTCAGAGCTCAACACCGAAACTGCGAACGTCCAGCGATTGCTCCTACACTAAAGCTGCCAGCCCTGAAAGCTCTTGCTGGTCCTCATCTCCCACTGGTAACCTCTCAAACGAACCACAAACACTTGGGCTCTGAACTTGTTTAGACACTCAAAGGTCCAGATGTTTCATCGCTTCCTCTCGCTAATTCACGTCAGGGCTCAACACCGAAATTGCGAACGTCCAGCGATTGCTCCTACACTAAAGGTGCCAGCCCTGAAAGCTCTTGCTGGTCCTCATCTCCCACTGGTAACCTCTAAAATGAACCACAAACACTTGGGCTCTGAACTTGTTTAGGCTAATAAAACTTCCAACGTACACTCCCTCTCCGGCTAAGTCTGGCCAGAGGTCAACACCGAAATTGCAAACGTCCAGCGATTGCTCCTACACTAAAGGTGCCAGCCCGGAACGCTCTTGCTGGTCCTCATCTCCCACTGGTAACCTCTCAAACGAACCACAAACATTTGGGCTCTGAACTTGTTTAGACACTCAAAGGTCCAGACGTTTCATCGCTTCCTCTTGCTAATTCACGTCAGGGCTCAACACCGAAATTGCGAACGTCCAGCGATTGCTCCTACACTAAAGGTGCCAGCCCTGAAAGCTCTTGCTGGTCCTCATCTCCCACTGGTAACCTCTAAAATGAACCACAAACACTTGGGCTCTGAACTTGTTTAGGCTAATAAAACTTCCAACATACACTCCCTCTCCGGCTAAGTCTGGCCAGAGGTCAACACCGAAATTGCAAACGTCCAGCGATTGCTCCTACACTAAAGGTGCCAGCCCTGACAGCTCTTGCTGGTCCTCATCTCCCACTGGTAACGTCTAAAACGAACCACAAACACTTGGGCTCTGAACTTGTTTAGACACTCAAAGGTCCAGATGTTTCATCGCTTCCTCTCGCTAATTCACGTCAGAGCTCAACACCGAAATTGCGAACGTCCAGCGATTGCTCCTACACTAAAGCTGCCAGCCCTGAAAGCTCTTGCTGGTCCTCATCTCCCACTGGTAACCTCTCAAACGAACCACAAACACTTGGGCTCTGAACTTGTTTAGACACTCAAAGGTCCAGATGTTTCATCGCTTCCTCTCGCTAATTCACGTCAGGGCTCAACAGTGAAATTGCGAACGTCCAGCGATTGCTCCTACACTAAAGGTGCCAGCCCTGAAAGCTCTTGCTGGTCCTCATCTCCCACTGGTAACCTCTAAAACGAACCACAAACACTTGGGCTCTGAACTTGTTTAGGCTACTAAAACTTCCAACATACACTCCCTCTACTGCTCAATCTGGCCAGAGCTCAACACCGAAATTGCGAACGTCCAGCGATTGCTCCTACACTAAAGGTGCCAGCCCTGAACGCTCTTGCTGGTCCTCATCTCCCACTGGTAACCTCTCAAACGAACCACAAACACTTGGGCTCTGAACTTGTTTATGCTATTAAAAATTCCAACGTACACTCCCTCTCCTGCTCAATCTTGCCAGAGCTCAACACCAAAATTGCGAACGTCCAGCGATTGCTCCTACACTAAAGGTGCCAGCCCTGACAGCTCTTGCTGGTCCTCATCTCCCACTGGTAACCTCTCAAACGAAACACAAACACTTGGGTTCTGAACTTGTTTAGCCTACTAAAACTTCCAACGTACACTCCCTCTCCGATTCAGTCTAGCCAGAGCTCAACAGCAAAATTGCGAACGTCCAGCGATTGCTCCTACACTAAAGGTGCCAGCCCTGAAAGCTCTTGCTGGTCCTCATCTCCCACTGGTAGCCTCTCAAACGAACCACAAACACTTGGGCTCTGAACTTGTTTAGACACTCAAAGGTCCAGACGTTTCATCGCTTCCTCTCGCTAATTCACGTCAGAGCTCAACACCGAAATTGCGAACGTCCAGCGATTGCTCCTACACTAAAGGTGCCAGCCCTGAAAGCTCTTGCTGGTCCTCATCTCCCACTGGTAACCTCTAAAATGAACCACAAACACTTGGGCTCTGAACTTGTTTAGGCTAATAAAACTTCCAACATACACTCCCTCTCCGGCTAAGTCTGGCCAGAGGTCAACACCGAAATTGTGAACGTCCAGGGATTGCTCCTACACTAAAGGTGCCAGCCCTGACAGCTCTTGCTGGTCCTCATCTCCCACTGGTAACCTCTAAAACGAACCACAAACACTTGGGCTCTGAACTTGTTTAGGCTACTAAAACTTCCAACGTAGACTCCCTCTACTGCTCAATCTGGCCAGAGCTCAACACCAAAATTGCGAACGTCCAGCGATTGCTCCTACACTAAAGGTGCCAGCCCTGAACGCTCTTGCTGGTCCTCATCTCCCACTGGTAACCTCTCAAACGAACCACAAACATTTGGGCTCTGAACTTGTTTAGACACTCAAAGGTCCAGACGTTTCATCGCTTCCTCTTGCTAATTCACGTCAGGGCTCAACACCGAAATTGCGAACGTCCAGCGATTGCTCCTACACTAAAGGTGCCAGCCCTGAAAGCTCTTCCTGGTCCTCATCTCCCACTGGTAACCTCTAAAACGAACCACAAACACTTGGGCTCTGAACTTGTTTAGACACTCAAAGGTCCAGACGTTTCATCGCTTCCTCTCGCTAATTCACGTCAGGGCTCAACACCGAAATTGCGAACGTCCAGCGATTGCTCCTACACTAAAGGCGCCAGCCCTGACAGCTCTTGCTGGTCTTCATCTCCCACTGGTAACCTCTCAAACGAACCACAAACACTTGGGCTCTGAACTTGTTTAGACACTCAAAGGTCCAGACGTTTCATCGCTTCCTCTCGCTAATTCATGTCGGAGCTCAACACCGAAACTGCGAACGTCCAGCGATTGCTCCTACACTAAAGGTGCCAGCCCTGAAAGCTCTTGCTGTTCCTCATCTCCCACTGGTAACCTCTAAAACGAACCACAAACACTTGGGCTCTGAACTTGTTTAGGCTACTAAAACTTCCAACGTACACTCCCTCTCCGGCTCACTCTGGCCAGAGCTCAACAGCAACATTGCGAACGTCCAGCGATTGCTCCTACACTAAAGGTGCCAGCCCTGAAAGCTCTTGCTGGTCCTCATCTCCCACTGGTAACCTCTCAAACGAACCACAAACACTTGGGCTCTGAACTTGTTTAGACACTCAAAGGTCCAGATGTTTCATCGCTTCCTCTCGCTAATTCACGTCAGAGCTCAACACCGAAATTGCGAACGTCCAGCGATTGCTCCTACACTAAAGCTGCCAGCCCTGAAAGCTCTTGCTGGTCCTCATCTCCCACTGGTAACCTCTCAAACGAACCACAAACACTTGGGCTCTGAACTTGTTTAGACACTCAAAGGTCCAGATGTTTCATCGCTTCCTCTCGCTAATTCACGTCAGGGCTCAACAGTGAAATTGCGAACGTCCAGCGATTGCTCCTACACTAAAGGTGCCAGCCCTGAAAGCTCTTGCTGGTCCTCATCTCCCACTGGTAACCTCTAAAACGAACCACAAACACTTGGGCTCTGAACTTGTTTAGGCTACTAAAACTTCCAACATACACTCCCTCTACTGCTCAATCTGGCCAGAGCTCAACACCGAAATTGCGAACGTCCAGCGATTGCTCCTACACTAAAGGTGCCAGCCCTGAACGCTCTTGCTGGTCCTCATCTCCCACTGGTAACCTCTCAAACGAACCACAAACACTTGGGCTCTGAACTTGTTTATGCTATTTAAAATTCCAACGTACACTCCCTCTCCTGCTCAATCTTGCCAGAGCTCAACACCAAAATTGCGAACGTCCACCGATTGCTCCTACACTAAAGGTGCCAGCCCTGACAGCTCTTGCTGGTCCTCATCTCCCACTGGTAACCTCTCAAACGAAACACAAACACTTGGGTTCTGAACTTGTTTAGCCTACTAAAACTTCCAACGTACACTCCCTCTCCGATTCAGTCTAGCCAGAGCTCAACAGCAAAATTGCGAACGTCCAGCGATTGCTCCTACACTAAAGGTGCCAGCCCTGAAAGCTCTTGCTGGTCCTCATCTCCCACTGGTAGCCTCTCAAACGAACCGCAAACACTTGGGCTCTGAACTTGTTTAGACACTCAAAGGTCCAGACGTTTCATCGCTTCCTCTCGCTAATTCACGTCAGAGCTCAACACCGAAATTGCGAACGTCCAGCGATTGCTCCTACACTAAAGGTGCCAGCCCTGAAAGCTCTTGCTGGTCCTCATCTCCCACTGGTAACCTCTAAAATGAACCACAAACACTTGGGCTCTGAACTTGTTTAGGCTAATAAAACTTCCAACATACACTCCCTCTCCGGCTAAGTCTGGCCAGAGGTCAACACCGAAATTGTGAACGTCCAGGGATTGCTCCTACACTAAAGGTGCCAGCCCTGACAGCTCTTGCTGGTCCTCATCTCCCACTGGTAACCTCTAAAACGAACCACAAACACTTGGGCTCTGAACTTGTTTAGGCTACTAAAACTTCCAACGTAGACTCCCTCTACTGCTCAATCTGGCCAGAGCTCAACACCAAAATTGCGAACGTCCAGCGATTGCTCCTACACTAAAGGTGCCAGCCCTGAACGCTCTTGCTGGTCCTCATCTCCCACTGGTAACCTCTCAAACGAACCACAAACACTTGGGCTCTGAACTTGTTTAGACACTCAAAGGTCCAGACGTTTCATCGCTTCCTCTCGCTAATTCACGTCAGAGCTCAACACCGAAATTGCAAACGTCCAGCGATTGCTCTTACACTAAAGGTGCCAGCCCTGACAGCTCTTGCTGGTCCTCATCTCCCACTGGTAACCTCTCAAACGAACCACAAACACTTGGGCTCTGAACTTGTTTAGGCTACTAAAACTTCCAACGTACACTCCCTCTCCGGCTCACTCTGGCCAGAGCTCAACAGCAACATTGCGAATGTCCAGCGATTGCTCCTACACTAAAGGTGCCAGCCCTGAAAGCTCTTGCTGGTCCTCATCTCCCACTGGTAACCTCTCAAACGAACCACAAACACTTGGGCTCTGAACTTGTTTAGACACTCAAAGGTCCAGACGTTTCATCGCTTCCTCTCGCTAATTCACGTCAGAGCTCAACACCGAAACTGCGAACGTCCAGCGATTGCTCCTACACTAAAGCTGCCAGCCCTGAAAGCTCTTGCTGGTCCTCATCTCCCACTGGTAACCTCTCAAACGAACCACAAACACTTGGGCTCTGAACTTGTTTAGACACTCAAAGGTCCAGATGTTTCATCGCTTCCTCTCGCTAATTCACGTCAGGGCTCAACACCGAAATTGCGAACGTCCAGCGATTGCTCCTACACTAAAGGTGCCAGCCCTGAAAGCTCTTGCTGGTCCTCATCTCCCACTGGTAACCTCTAAAATGAACCACAAACACTTGGCTCTGAACTTGTTTAGGCTAATAAAACTTCCAACGTACACTCCCTCTCCGGCTAAGTCTGGCCAGAGGTCAACACCGAAATTGCAAACGTCCAGCGATTGCTCCTACACTAAAGGTGCCAGCCCGGAACGCTCTTGCTGGTCCTCATCTCCCACTGGTAACCTCTCAAACGAACCACAAACATTTGGGCTCTGAACTTGTTTAGACACTCAAAGGTCCAGACGTTTCATCGCTTCCTCTTGCTAATTCACGTCAGGGCTCAACACCGAAATTGCGAACGTCCAGCGATTGCTCCTACACTAAAGGTGCCAGCCCTGAAAGCTCTTGCTGGTCCTCATCTCCCACTGGTAACCTCTAAAATGAACCACAAACACTTGGGCTCTGAACTTGTTTAGGCTAATAAAACTTCCAACATACACTCCCTCTCCGGCTAAGTCTGGCCAGAGGTCAACACCGAAATTGCAAACGTCCAGCGATTGCTCCTACACTAAAGGTGCCAGCCCTGACAGCTCTTGCTGGTCCTCATCTCCCACTGGTAACGTCTAAAACGAACCACAAACACTTGGGCTCTGAACTTGTTTAGGCTACTAAAACTTCCAACGTAGACTCCCTCTACTGCTCAATCTGGCCAGAGCTCAACACCAAAATTGCGAACGTCCAGCGATTGCTCCTACACTAAA
>NW_026777166.1:0-69312 GCF_030936135.1 Gavia stellata
TATTGCTCCTACACTAAAGGTGCCAGCCCTGAAAGCTCTTGCTGGTCCTCATCTCCCACTGGTGACCTCTCAAACGAACCACAAACACTTGGGCTCTGAACTTGTTTAGCCTACTAAAACTTCCAACGTACACAGCCTCTCCTGCTCAATCTGGCCAGAGCTCAACACCGAAATTGCGAAAGTCCAGCGATTGCTCCTACACTAAAGGTGCCAGCCCTGAAAGCTCTTGCTGGTCCTCATCTCCCACTGGTAACCTCTCAAACGAAACACAAACACTTGGGCTCTGAACTTGTTTAGCCTACTAAAACTTCCAACGTACACAGCCTCTCCTGCTCAATCTCGCCAGAGCTCAACTCCGAAATTGTGAACGTCCAGCGATTGCTCCTACACTAAAGGTGCCAGCCCTGAAAGCTCTTGCTGGTCCTCATCTCCCACTGGTAACCTCTCAAACGAACCACAAACACTTGGCCTCTGAACTTGTTTAGCCTACTAAAACTTCCGACGTACACAGCCTCTCCTGCTCAATCTGGCCAGAGCTCAACACCGAAATTGCGAACGTCCAGGGATTGCTCCTACACTAAAGGTGCCAGCCCTGAAAGCTCTTGCTGGTCCTCATCTCCCACTGGTAACCTCTCAAACGAACCACAAACACTTGGGCTCTGAACTTGTTTAGCCTACTAAAACTTCCAACGTACACAGCCTCTCCTGCTCAATCTGGCCAGAGCTCAACACCGAAATTGCGAACGGCCAGCGATTGCTCCTACACTAAAGGTGCAGCCCTGAAAGCTCTTGCTGGTCCTCATCTCCCACTGGTAACCTCTCAAATGAACCACAAACACTTGGGCTCTGAACTTGTTTAGGCTGCTAAAACTTCCAACGTACACAGCCTCTCCTGCTCAATCTGGCCAGAGCTCAACACCGAAATTGCGAACGTCCAGCGATTGCTCCTACACTAAAGGTGCCAGCCCTGAAAGCTCTTGCTGGTCCTCATCTCCCACTGGTAACCTCTCAAACGCACCACAAACACTTGGCCTCTGAACTTGTTTAGGCTGCTAAAACTTCCAACGTACACAGCGTCTCCTGCTCAATCTGCCCAAAATTCACCAACGAAATTGCGAACGTCCAGCGATTGCTCCTACACTAAAGGTGCCAGCCCTAAAAGCTCTTGCTGCTCCTCATCTCCCACTGGTAACCTCTCAAACGAACCACAAACACTTGGCCTCTGAACTTGTTTAGCCTACTAAACTTCCAACGTACACAGCCTCTCCTGCTCAATCTGGCCAGAGCTCAACACCGAAATTGCGAACGTCCAGCAATTGCTCCTACACTAAAGGTGCCAGCCCTGAAAGCTCTTGCTGGTCCTCATCTCCCACTGGTAACCTCTCAAACGAACCACAAACACTTGGGCTCTGAACTTGTTTAGCCTACTAAAACTTCCAACGTACACAGCCTCTCCTGCTCAATCTGGCCAGAGCTCAACTCCGAAATTGTGAACGTCCAGCGATTGCTCCTACACTAAAGGTGCCAGCCCTGAAAGCTCTTGCTGGTCCTCATCTCCACTGGTAACCTCTCAAACGAACCACAAACACTTGGGCTCTGAACTTGTTTAGCCTACTAAAACTTCCAACGTACACAGCCTCTCCTGCTCAATCTGGCCAGAGCTCAACACCGAAATTGCGAACGTCCAGCAATTGCTCCTACACTAAAGGTGCCAGCCCTGAAAGCTCTTGCTGGTCCTCATCTCCCACTGGTAACCTCTCAAACGAACCACAAACACTTGGGCTCTGAACTTGTTTAGCCTACTAAAACTTCCAACGTACACAGCCTCTCCTGCTCAATCTGGCCAGAGCTCAACACCGAAATTGCGAACGGCCAGCGATTGCTCCTACACTAAAGGTGCCAGCCCTGAAAGCTCTTGCTGGTCCTCATCTCCCACTGGTAACCTCTCAAAAGAACCACAAACACTTGGGCACTGAACTTGTTTAGCCTACTAAAACTTCCAACGTACACAGCCTCTCCTGCTCAATCTGGCCAGAGCTCAACACCGAAATTGCGAACGTCCAGCGATTGCTCCTACACTAAAGGTGCCAGCCCTGAAAGCTCTTGCTGGTCCTCATCTCCCACTGGTAACCTCTCAAACGAACCACAAACACTTGGGCTCTGAACTTGTTTAGGCTGCTAAAACTTCCAACGTACACAGCCTCTCCTGCTCAATCTGGCCAGAGCTCAACACCGAAATTGTGAAAGTCCAGGGATTGCTCCTACACTAAAGGTGCCAGCCCTGAAAGCTCTTGCTGGTCCTCATCTCCCACTGGTAACCTCTCAAACGAACCACAAACACTTGGGCTCTGAACTTGTTTAGCCTACTAAAACTTCCAACGTACACAGCCTCTCCTGCTCAATCTGCCCAAAATTCAACACTGAAATTGTGAAAGTCCAGGGATTGCTCCTACACTAAAGGTGCCAGCCCTGAAAGCTCTTGCTGGTCCTCATCTCCCACTGGTAACCTCTCAAACGAACCACAAACACTTGGGCTCTGAACTTGTTTAGCCTACTAAAACTTCCAACGTACACAGCCTCTCCTGCTCAATCTGGCCAGAGCTCAACACCGAAATTGCGAACGTCCAGCAATTGCTCCTACACTAAAGGTGCCAGCCCTGAAAGCTCTTGCTGGTCCTCATCTCCCACTGGTAACCTCTCAAACGAACCACAAACACTTGGCTCTGAACTTGTTTAGCCTACTAAAACTTCCAACGTACACAGCCTCTCCTGCTCAATCTGGCCAGAGCTCAACTCCGAAATTGCGAACGGCCAGCGATTGCTCCTACACTAAAGGTGCCAGCCCTGAAAGCTCTTGCTGGTCCTCATCTCCCACTGGTAACCTCTCAAACGAACCACAAACACTTGGGCTCTGAACTTGTTTAGCCTACTAAAACTTCCAACGTACACAGCCTCTCCTGCTCAATCTGGCCAGAGCTCAACACCGAAATTGCGAACGTCCAGGGATTGCTCCTACACTAAAGGTGCCAGCCCTGAAAGCTCTTGCTGGTCCTCATCTCCCACTGGTAACCTCTCAAACGAACCACAAACACTTGGGCTCTGAACTTGTTTAGCCTACTAAAACTTCCAACGTACACAGCCTCTCCTGCTCAATCTGGCCAGAGCTCAACACCGAAATTGCGAACGTCCAGCGATTGCTCCTACACTAAAGGTGCCAGCCCTGAAAGCTCTTGCTGGTCCTCATCTCCCACTGGTAACCTCTCAAAAGAACCACAAACACTTGGGCACTGAACTTGTTTAGCCTACTAAAACTTCCGACGTACACAGCCTCTCCTGCTCAATCTGGCCAGAGCTCAACACCGAAATTGCGAACGTCCAGCGATTGCTCCTACACTAAAGGTGCCAGCCCTGAAAGCTCTTGCTGGTCCTCATCTCCCACTGGCAACCTCTCAAACGAACCACAAACACTTGGGCTCTGAACTTGTTTAGGCTGCTAAAACTTCCAACGTACACAGCCTCTCCTGCTCAATCTGGCCAGAGCTCAACACCGAAATTGTGAAAGTCCAGCGATTGCTCCTACACTAAAGGTGCCAGCCCTGAAAGCTCTTGCTGGTCCTCATCTCCCACTGGTAACCTCTCAAACGAACCACAAACACTTGGCTCTGAACTTGTTTAGCCTACTAAAACTTCCAACGTACACAGCCTCTCCTGCTCAATCTGCCAAAATTCAACACTGAAATTGCGAACGTCCAGCGATTGCTCCTACACTAAAGGTGCCAGCCCTGAAAGCTCTTGCTGGTCCTCATCTCCCACTGGTAACCTCTCAAACGAACCACAAACACTTGGGCTCTGAACTTGTTTAGCCTACTAAAACTTCCAACGTACACAGCCTCTCCTGCTCAATCTGGCCAGAGCTCAACACCGAAATTGCGAACGTCCAGCAATTGCTCCTACACTAAAGGTGCCAGCCCTGAAAGCTCTTGCTGGTCCTCATCTCCCACTGGTAACCTCTCAAACGAACCACAAACACTTGGGCTCTGAACTTGTTTAGCCTACTAAAACTTCCAACGTACACAGCCTCTCCTGCTCAATCTGGCCAGAGCTCAACACCGAAATTGCGAACGGCCAGCGATTGCTCCTACACTAAAGGTGCCAGCCCTGAAAGCTCTTGCTGGTCCTCATCTCCCACTGGTAACCTCTCAAACGAACCACAAACACTTGGGCTCTGAACTTGTTTAGCCTACTAAAACTTCCAACGTACACAGCCTCTCCTGCTCAATCTGGCCAGAGCTCAACACCGAAATTGCGAACGTCCAGGGATTGCTCCTACACTAAAGGTGCCAGCCCTGAAAGCTCTTGCTGGTCCTCATCTCCCACTGGTAACCTCTCAAACGAACCACAAACACTTGGGCTCTGAACTTGTTTAGCCTACTAAAACTTCCAACGTACACAGCCTCTCCTGCTCAATCTGGCCAGAGCTCAACTCCGAAATTGCGAACGGCCAGCGATTGCTCCTACACTAAAGGTGCCAGCCCTGAAAGCTCTTGCTGGTCCTCATCTCCCACTGGTAACCTCTCAAACGAACCACAAACACTTGGGCTCTGAACTTGTTTAGCCTACTAAAACTTCCAACGTACACAGCCTCTCCTGCTCAATCTGGCCAGAGCTCAACACCGAAATTGTGAACGTCCAGCGATTGCTCCTACACTAAAGGTGCCAGCCCTGAAAGCTCTTGCTGGTCCTCATCTCCCACTGGTAACCTCTCAAACGAACCACAAACACTTGGGCTCTGAACTTGTTTAGCCTACTAAAACTTCCAACGTACACAGCCTCTCCTGCTCAATCTGGCCAGAGCTCAACACCGAAATTGCGAACGTCCAGGGATTGCTCCTACACTAAAGGTGCCAGCCCTGAAAGCTCTTGCTGGTCCTCATCTCCCACTGGTAACCTCTCAAACGAACCACAAACACTTGGGCTCTGAACTTGTTTAGCCTACTAAAACTTCCAACGTACACAGCCTCTCCTGCTCAATCTGGCCAGAGCTCAACTCCGAAATTGCGAACGGCCAGCGATTGCTCCTACACTAAAGGAGCCAGCCCTGAAAGCTCTTGCTGGTCCTCATCTCCCACTGGTAACCTCTCAAACGAACCACAAACACTTGGGCTCTGAACTTGTTTAGCCTACTAAAACTTCCAACGTACACAGCCTCTCCTGCTCAATCTGCCCAAAATTCAACACCGAAATTGTGAAGGTCCAGCGATTGCTCCTACACTAAAGGTGCCAGCCCTGAAAGCTCTTGCTGGTCCTCATCTCCCACTGGTAACCTCTCAAACGAACCACAAACACTTGGGCTCTGAACTTGTTTAGCCTACTAAAACTTCCGACGTACACAGCCTCTCCTGCTCAATCTGGCCAGAGCTCAACACCGAAATTGCGAACGGCCAGCGATTGCTCCTACACTAAAGGTGCCAGCCCTGAAAGCTCTTACTGGTCCTCATCTCCCACTGGTAACCTCTCAAACGAACCACAAACACTTGGTCTCTGAACTTGTTTAGCCTACTAAAACTTCCAACGTACACAGCCTCTCCTGCTCAATCTGGCCAGAGCTCAACACCGAAATTGCGAACGTCCAGCGATTGCTCCTACACTAAAGGTGCCAGCCCTGAAAGCTCTTGCTGGTCCTCATCTCCCACTGGTAACCTCTCAAAAGAACCACAAACACTTGGGCTCTGAACTTGTTTAGCCTACTAAAACTTCCAACGTACACAGCCTCTCCTGCTCAATCTGCCCAAAATTCAACACCGACATTGCGAACGTCCAGGGATTGCTCCTACACTAAAGGTGCCAGCCCTGAAAGCTCTTGCTGGTCCTCATCTCCCACTGGTAACCTCTCAAACGAACCACAAACACTTGGGCTCTGAACTTGTTTAGCCTACTAAAACTTCCAACGTACACAGCCTCTCCTGCTCAATCTGGCCAGAGCTCAACACCGAAATTGCGAACGGCCAGCGATTGCTCCTACACTAAAGGTGCCAGCCCTGAAAGCTCTTGCTGGTCCTCATCTCCCACTGGTAACCTCTCAAATGAACCACAAACACTTGGGCTCTGAACTTGTTTAGCCTACTAAAACTTCCAACGTACACAGCCTCTCCTGCTCAATCTGGCCAGAGCTCAACACCGAAATTGCGAACGTCCAGCGATTGCTCCTACACTAAAGGTGCCAGCCCTGAAAGCTCTTGCTGGTCCTCATCTCCCACTGGTAACCTCTCAAACGAACCACAAACACTTGGGCTCTGAACTTGTTTAGCCTACTAAAACTTCCAACGTACACAGCCTCTCCTGCTCAATCTGGCCAGAGCTCAACACCGACATTGCGAACGTCCACCGATTGCTCCTACACTAAAGGTGCCAGCCCTGAAAGCTCTTGCTGGTCCTCATCTCCCACTGGTAACCTCTCAAACGAACCACAAACACTTGGGCTCTGAACTTGTTTAGCCTACTAAAACTTCCAACGTACACAGCCTCTCCTGCTCAATCTGGCCAGAGCTCAACACCGAAATTGCGAACGTCCAGCAATTGCTCCTACACTAAAGGTGCCAGCCCTGAAAGCTCTTGCTGGTCCTCATCTCCCACTGGTAACCTCTCAAACGAACCACAAACACTTGGGCTCTGAACTTGTTTAGCCTACTAAAACTTCCAACGTACACAGCCTCTCCTGCTCAATCTGGCCAGAGCTCAACTCCGAAATTGCGAACGTCCAGCAATTGCTCCTACACTAAAGGTGCCAGCCCTGAAAGCTCTTGCTGGTCCTCATCTCCCACTGGTAACCTCTCAAACGAACCACAAACACTTGGGCTCTGAACTTGTTTAGCCTACTAAAACTTCCAACGTACACAGCCTCTCCTGCTCAATCTGGCCAGAGCTCAACACCGAAATTGTGAACGTCCAGCGATTGCTCCTACACTAAAGGTGCCAGCCCTGAAAGCTCTTGCTGGTCCTCATCTCCCACTGGTAACCTCTCAAACGAACCACAAACACTTGGGCTCTGAACTTGTTTAGCCTACTAAAACTTCCGACGTACACAGCCTCTCCTGCTCAATCTGGCCAGAGCTCAACACCGAAATTGCGAACGTCCAGGGATTGCTCCTACACTAAAGGTGCCAGCCCTGAAAGCTCTTGCTGGTCCTCATCTCCCACTGGTAACCTCTCAAACGAACCACAAACACTTGGGCTCTGAACTTGTTTAGCCTACTAAAACTTCCAACGTACACAGCCTCTCCTGCTCAATCTGGCCAGAGCTCAACTCCGAAATTGCGAACGGCCAGCGATTGCTCCTACACTAAAGGTGCCAGCCTGAAAGCTCTTGCTGGTCCTCATCTCCCACTGGTAACCTCTCAAACGAACCACAAACACTTGGGCTCTGAACTTGTTTAGCCTACTAAAACTTCCAACGTACACAGCCTCTCCTGCTCAATCTGCCCAAAATTCAACACCGAAATTGTGAAGGTCCAGCGATTGCTCCTACACTAAAGGTGCCAGCCCTGAAAGCTCTTGCTGGTCCTCATCTCCCACTGGTAACCTCTCAAACGAACCACAAACACTTGGGCTCTGAACTTGTTTAGCCTACTAAAACTTCCGACGTACACAGCCTCTCCTGCTCAATCTGGCCAGAGCTCAACACCGAAATTGCGAACGGCCAGCGATTGCTCCTACACTAAAGGTGCCAGCCCTGAAAGCTCTTGCTGGTCCTCATCTCCCACTGGTAACCTCTCAAACGAACCACAAACACTTGGGCTCTGAACTTGTTTAGCCTACTAAAACTTCCAACGTACACAGCCTCTCCTGCTCAATCTGGCCAGAGCTCAACTCCGAAATTGCGAACGTCCACCGATTGCTCCTACACTAAAGGTGCCAGCCCTGAAAGCTCTTGCTGGTCCTCATCTCCCACTGGTAACCTCTCAAACGAACCACAAACACTTGGGCTCTGAACTTGTTTAGCCTACTAAAACTTCCAACGTACACAGCCTCTCCTGCTCAATCTGCCAGAAATTCAACACCGAAATTGCGAACGTCCAGCGATTGCTCCTACACTAAAGGTGCCAGCCCTGAAAGCTCTTGCTGGTCCTCATCTCCCACTGGTAACCTCTCAAACGAACCACAAACACTTGGGCTCTGAACTTGTTTAGCCTACTAAAACTTCCAACGTACACAGCCTCTCCTGCTCAATCTGGCCAGAGCTCAACACCGAAATTGCGAACGGCCAGCGATTGCTCCTACACTAAAGGTGCCAGCCCTGAAAGCTCTTGCTGGTCCTCATCTCCCACTGGTAACCTCTCAAACGAAACACAAACACTTGGGCTCTGAACTTGTTTAGCCTACTAAAACTTCCAACGTACACAGCCTCTCCTGCTCAATCTGGCCAGAGCTCAACACCGACATTGCGAACGTCCAGGGATTGCTCCTACACTAAAGGTGCCAGCCCTGAAAGCTCTTGCTGGTCCTCATCTCCCACTGGTAACCTCTCAAACGAACCACAAACACTTGGGCTCTGAACTTGTTTAGCCTACTAAAACTTCCAACGTACACAGCCTCTCCTGCTCAATCTGGCCAGAGCTCAACACCGAAATTGCGAACGTCCAGCGATTGCTCCTACACTAAAGGTGCCAGCCCTGAAAGCTCTTGCTGGTCCTCATCTCCCACTGGTAACCTCTCAAATGAACCACAAACACTTGGGCTCTGAACTTGTTTAGCCTACTAAAACTTCCAACGTACACAGCCTCTCCTGCTCAATCTGGCCAGAGCTCAACACCGAAATTGCGAACGTCCAGCGATTGCTCCTACACTAAAGGTGCCAGCCCTGAAAGCTCTTGCTGGTCCTCATCTCCCACTGGTAACCTCTCAAATGAACCACAAACACTTGGGCTCTGAACTTGTTTAGGCCTGCTAAAACTTCCAACGTACACAGCCTCTCCTGCTCAATCTGGCCAGAGCTCAACACCGAAATTGTGAAAGTCCAGCGATTGCTCCTACACTAAAGGTGCCAGCCCTGAAAGCTCTTGCTGGTCCTCATCTCCCACTGGTAACCTCTCAAACGAACCACAAACACTTGGGCTCTGAACTTGTTTAGCCTACTAAAACTTCCAACGTACACAGCCTCTCCTGCTCAATCTGCCCAAATTCAACACCGAAATTGCGAACGTCCAGCGATTGCTCCTACACTAAAGGTGCCAGCCCTGAAAGCTCTTGCTGGTCCTCATCTCCCACTGGTAACATCTCAAACGAACCACAAACACTTGGGCTCTGAACTTGTTTAGCCTACTAAAACTTCCAACGTACACAGCCTCTCCTGCTCAATCTGGCCAGAGCTCAACACCGAAATTGCGAACGTCCAGCAATTGCTCCTACACTAAAGGTGCCAGCCCTGAAAGCTCTTGCTGGTCCTCATCTCCCACTGGTAACCTCTCAAACGAACCACAAACACTTGGGCTCTGAACTTGTTTAGCCTACTAAAACTTCCAACGTACACAGCCTCTCCTGCTCAATCTGGCCAGAGCTCAACTCCGAAATTGTGAACGTCCAGCGATTGCTCCTACACTAAAGGTGCCAGCCCTGAAAGCTCTTGCTGGTCCTCATCTCCCACTGGTAACCTCTCAAACGAACCACAAACACTTGGGCTCTGAACTTGTTTAGCCTACTAAAACTTCCGACGTACACAGCCTCTCCTGCTCAATCTGGCCAGAGCTCAACACCGAAATTGCGAACGTCCAGCGATTGCTCCTACACTAAAGGTGCCAGCCCTGAAAGCTCTTGCTGGTCCTCATCTCCCACTGGTAACCTCTCAAACGAACCACAAACACTTGGGCTCTGAACTTGTTTAGCCTACTAAAACTTCCAACGTACACAGCCTCTCCTGCTCAATCTGGCCAGAGCTCAACACCGAAATTGCGAACGTCCAGCGATTGCTCCTACACTAAAGGTGCCAGCCCTGAAAGCTCTTGCTGGTCCTCATCTCCCACTGGTAACCTCTCAAAAGAACCACAAACACTTGGGCACTGAACTTGTTTAGCCTACTAAAACTTCCAACGTACACAGCCTCTCCTGCTCAATCTGGCCAGAGCTCAACACCGAAATTGCGAACGGCCAGCGATTGCTCCTACACTAAAGGTGCCAGCCCTGAAAGCTCTTGCTGGTCCTCATCTCCCACTGGTAACCTCTCAAACGAACCACAAACACTTGGCCTCTGAACTTGTTTAGGCTGCTAAAGCTTCCAACGTACACAGCCTCTCCTGCTCAATCTGGCCAGAGCTCAACACCGAAATTGTGAAAGTCCAGCGATTGCTCCTACACTAAAGGTGCCAGCCCTGAAAGCTCTTGCTGGTCCTCATCTCCCACTGGTAACCTCTCAAAAGAACCACAAACACTTGGGCACTGAACTTGTTTAGCCTACTAAAACTTCCAACGTACACAGCCTCTCCTGCTCAATCTGGCCAGAGCTCAACACCGAAATTGCGAACGTCCAGCGATTGCTCCTACACTAAAGGTGCCAGCCCTGAAAGCTCTTGCTGCTCCTCATCTCCCACTGGTAACCTCTCAAACGAACCACAAACACTTGGCCTCTGAACTTGTTTAGCCTACTAAAACTTCCAACGTACACAGCCTCTCCTGCTCAATCTGGCCAGAGCTCAACACCGAAATTGTGAAAGTCCAGCGATTGCTCCTACACTAAACGTGCCAGCCCTGAAAGCTCTTGCTGGTCCTCATCTCCCACTGGTAACCTCTCAAACGAACCACAAACACTTGGGCTCTGAACTTGTTTAGCCTACTAAAACTTCCAACGTACACAGCCTCTCCTGCTCAATCTGCCCAAAATTCAACACCGAAATTGAGAACGTCCAGCGATTGCTCCTACACTAAAGGTGCCAGCCCTGAAAGCTCTTGCTGGTCCTCATCTCCCACTGGTAACCTCTCAAACGAACCACAAACACTTGGCTCTGAACTTGTTTAGCCTACTAAAACTTCCAACGTACACAGCCTCTCCTGCTCAATCTGGCCAGAGCTCAACACCGAAATTGCGAACGTCCAGCGATTGCTCCTACACTAAAGGTGCCAGCCCTGAAAGCTCTTGCTGGTCCTCATCTCCCACTGGTAACCTCTCAAACGAACCACAAACACTTGGCCTCTGAACTTGTTTAGCCTACTAAAACTTCCAACGTACACAGCCTCTCCTGCTCAATCTGGCCAGAGCTCAACTCCGAAATTGCGAACGGCCAGCGATTGCTCCTACACTAAAGGTGCCAGCCCTGAAAGCTCTTGCTGGTCCTCATCTCCCACAGGTAACCTCTCAAACGAACCACAAACACTTGGGCTCTGAACTTGTTTAGCCTACTAAAACTTCCAACGTACACAGCCTCTCCTGCTCAATCTGGCCAGAGCTCAACACCGAAATTGCGAACGTCCAGCAATTGCTCCTACACTAAAGGTGCCAGCCCTGAAAGCTCTTGCTGGTCCTCATCTCCCACTGGTAACCTCTCAAACGAACCACAAACACTTGGGCTCTGAACTTGTTTAGCCTACTAAAACTTCCAACGTACACAGCCTCTCCTGCTCAATCTGGCCAGAGCTCAACACCGAAATTGTGAACGTCCAGCGACTGCTCCTACACTAAAGGTGCCAGCCCTGAAAGCTCTTGCTGGTCCTCATCTCCCACTGGTAACCTCTCAAACGAACCACAAACACTTGGGCTCTGAACTTGTTTAGCCTACTAAAACTTCCGACGTACACAGCCTCTCCTGCTCAATCTGGCCAGAGCTCAACACCGAAATTGCGAACGTCCAGCAATTGCTCCTACACTAAAGGTGCCAGCCCTGAAAGCTCTTGCTGGTCCTCATCTCCCACTGGTAACCTCTCAAACGAACCACAAACACTTGGGCTCTGAACTTGTTTAGCCTACTAAAACTTCCAACGTACACAGCCTATCCTGCTCAATCTGGCCAGAGCTCAACACCGAAATTGCGAACGTCCAGCGATTGCTCCTACACTAAAGGTGCCAGCCCTGAAAGCTCTTGCTGGTCCTCATCTCCCACTGGTAACCTCTCAAATGAACCACAAACACTTGGGCTCTGAACTTGTTTAGCCTACTAAAACTTCCAACGTACACAGCCTCTCCTGCTCAATCTGGCCAGAGCTCAACACCGAAATTGCGAACGTCCAGCGATTGCTCCTACACTAAAGGTGCCAGCCCTGAAAGCTCTTGCTGGTCCTCATCTCCCACTGGTAACCTCTCAAATGAACCACAAACACTTGGGCTCTGAACTTGTTTAGGCTGCTAAAACTTCCAACGTACACAGCCTCTCCTGCTCAATCTGGCCAGAGCTCAACACCGAAATTGTGAAAGTCCAGCGATTGCTCCTACACTAAAGGTGCCAGCCCTGAAAGCTCTTGCTGGTCCTCATCTCCCACTGGTAACCTCTCAAACGAACCACAAACACTTGGGCTCTGAACTTGTTTAGCCTACTAAAACTTCCAACGTACACAGCCTCTCCTGCTCAATCTGCCAAAATTCAACACCGAAATTGCGAACGTCCAGCGATTGCTCCTACACTAAAGGTGCCAGCCCTGAAAGCTCTTGCTGGTCCTCATCTCCCACTGGTAACCTCTCAAACGAACCACAAACACTTGGGCTCTGAACTTGTTTAGCCTACTAAAACTTCCAACGTACACAGCCTCTCCTGCTCAATCTGGCCAGAGCTCAACACCGAAATTGCGAACGTCCAGCAATTGCTCCTACACTAAAGGTGCCAGCCCTGAAAGCTCTTGCTGGTCCTCATCTCCCACTGGTAACCTCTCAAACGAACCACAAACACTTGGGCTCTGAACTTGTTTAGCCTACTAAAACTTCCAACGTACACAGCCTCTCCTGCTCAATCTGGCCAGAGCTCAACTCCGAAATTGTGAACGTCCAGCGATTGCTCCTACACTAAAGGTGCCAGCCCTGAAAGCTCTTGCTGGTCCTCATCTCCCACTGGTAACCTCTCAAACGAACCACAAACACTTGGGCTCTGAACTTGTTTAGCCTACTAAAACTTCCGACGTACACAGCCTCTCCTGCTCAATCTGGCCAGAGCTCAACACCGAAATTGCGAACGTCCAGGGATTGCTCCTACACTAAAGGTGCCAGCCCTGAAAGCTCTTGCTGGTCCTCATCTCCCACTGGTAACCTCTCAAACGAACCACAAACACTTGGGCTCTGAACTTGTTTAGCCTACTAAAACTTCCAACGTACACAGCCTCTCCTGCTCAATCTGGCCAGAGCTCAACACCGAAATTGCGAACGTCCAGCGATTGCTCCTACACTAAAGGTGCCAGCCCTGAAAGCTCTTGCTGGTCCTCATCTCCACTGGTAACCTCTCAAACGAACCACAAACACTTGGCCTCTGAACTTGTTTAGGCTGCTAAAACTTCCAACGTACACAGCCTCTCCTGCTCAATCTGGCCAGAGCTCAACACCGAAATTGTGAAAGTCCAGCGATTGCTCCTACACTAAAGGTGCCAGCCCTGAAAGCTCTTGCTGGTCCTCATCTCCCACTGGTAACCTCTCAAAAGAACCACAAACACTTGGGCACTGAACTTGTTTAGCCTACTAAAACTTCCAACGTACACAGCCTCTCCTGCTCAATCTGGCCAGAGCTCAACACCGAAATTGTGAACGGCCAGCGATTGCTCCTACACTAAAGGTGCCAGCCCTGAAAGCTCTTGCTGGTCCTCATCTCCCACTGGTAACCTCTCAAACGAACCACAAACACTTGGGCTCTGAACTTGTTTAGGCTGCTAAAACTTCCAACGTACACAGCCTCTCCTGCTCAATCTGGCCAGAGCTCAACACCGAAATTGTGAAAGTCCAGCGATTGCTCCTACACTAAAGGTGCCAGCCCTGAAAGCTCTTGCTGGTCCTCATCTCCCACTGGTAACCTCTCAAACGAACCACAAACACTTGTCCTCTGAACTTGTTTAGCCTACTAAAACTTCCAACGTACACAGCCTCTCCTGCTCAATCTGCCCAAAATTCAACACCGAAATTGAGAACGTCCAGCGATTGCTCCTACACTAAAGGTGCCAGCCCTGAAAGCTCTTGCTGGTCCTCATCTCCCACTGGTAACCTCTCAAACGAACCACAAACACTTGGCCTCTGAACTTGTTTAGCCTACTAAAACTTCCAACGTACACAGCCTCTCCTGCTCAATCTGGCCAGAGCTCAACACCGAAATTGCGAACGTCCAGCAATTGCTCCTACACTAAAGGTGCCAGCCCTGAAAGCTCTTGCTGGTCCTCATCTCCCACTGGTAACCTCTCAAACGAACCACAAACACTTGGCCTCTGAACTTGTTTAGCCTACTAAAACTTCCGACGTACACAGCCTCTCCTGCTCAATCTGGCCAGAGCTCAACACCGAAATTGCGAACGTCCAGGGATTGCTCCTACACTAAAGGTGCCAGCCCTGAAAGCTCTTGCTGGTCCTCATCTCCCACTGGTAACCTCTCAAACGAACCACAAACACTTGGGCTCTGAACTTGTTTAGCCTACTAAAACTTCCAACGTACACAGCCTCTCCTGCTCAATCTGGCCAGAGCTCAACACCGAAATTGCGAACGTCCAGCGATTGCTCCTACACTAAAGGTGCCAGCCCTGAAAGCTCTTGCTGGTCCTCATCTCCCACTGGTAACCTCTCAAACGAACCACAAACACTTGGCCTCTGAACTTGTTTAGGCTGCTAAAACTTCCAACGTACACAGCCTCTCCTGCTCAATCTGGCCAGAGCTCAACACCGAAATTGTGAAAGTCCAGCGATTGCTCCTACACTAAAGGTGCCAGCCCTGAAAGCTCTTGCTGGTCCTCATCTCCCACTGGTAACCTCTCAAAAGAACCACAAACACTTGGGCACTGAACTTGTTTAGCCTACTAAAACTTCCAACGTACACAGCCTCTCCTGCTCAATCTGGCCAGAGCTCAACACCGAAATTGTGAACGGCCAGCGATTGCTCCTACACTAAAGGTGCCAGCCCTGAAAGCTCTTGCTGGTCCTCATCTCCCACTGGTAACCTCTCAAACGAACCACAAACACTTGGCCTCTGAACTTGTTTAGGCTGCTAAAACTTCCAACGTACACAGCCTCTCCTGCTCAATCTGGCCAGAGCTCAACACCGAAATTGTGAAAGTCCAGCGATTGCTCCTACACTAAAGGTGCCAGCCCTGAAAGCTCTTGCTGGTCCTCATCTCCCACTGGTAACCTCTCAAACGAACCACAAACACTTGTCCTCTGAACTTGTTTAGCCTACTAAAACTTCCAACGTACACAGCCTCTCCTGCTCAATCTGCCCAAAATTCAACACCGAAATTGAGAACGTCCAGCGATTGCTCCTACACTAAAGGTGCCAGCCCTGAAAGCTCTTGCTGGTCCTCATCTCCCACTGGTAACCTCTCAAACGAACCACAAACACTTGGCCTCTGAACTTGTTTAGCCTACTAAAACTTCCAACGTACACAGCCTCTCCTGCTCAATCTGGCCAGAGCTCAACACCGAAATTGCGAACGTCCAGCAATTGCTCCTACACTAAAGGTGCCAGCCCTGAAAGCTCTTGCTGGTCCTCATCTCCCACTGGTAACCTCTCAAACGAACCACAAACACTTGGCCTCTGAACTTGTTTAGCCTACTAAAACTTCCAATGTACACAGCCTCTCCTGCTCAATCTGGCCAGAGCTCAACTCCGAAATTGCGAACGGCCAGCGATTGCTCCTACACTAAAGGTGCCAGCCCTGAAAGCTCTTGCTGGTCCTCATCTCCCACAGGTAACCTCTCAAACGAACCACAAACACTTGGGCTCTGAACTTGTTTAGCCTACTAAAACTTCCAACGTACACAGCCTCTCCTGCTCAATCTGGCCAGAGCTCAACACCGAAATTGCGAACGTCCAGCAATTGCTCCTACACTAAAGGTGCCAGCCCTGAAAGCTCTTGCTGGTCCTCATCTCCCACTGGTAACCTCTCAAACGAACCACAAACACTTGGGCTCTGAACTTGTTTAGCCTACTAAAACTTCCAACGTACACAGCCTCTCCTGCTCAATCTGGCCAGAGCTCAACACCGAAATTGTGAACGTCCAGCGACTGCTCCTACACTAAAGGTGCCAGCCCTGAAAGCTCTTGCTGGTCCTCATCTCCCACTGGTAACCTCTCAAACGAAACACAAACACTTGGGCTCTGAACTTGTTTAGCCTACTAAAACTTCCGACGTACACAGCCTCTCCTGCTCAATCTGGCCAGAGCTCAACACCGAAATTGCGAACGTCCAGGGATTGCTCCTACACTAAAGGTGCCAGCCCTGAAAGCTCTTGCTGGTCCTCATCTCCCACTGGTAACCTCTCAAACGAACCACAAACACTTGGGCTCTGAACTTGTTTAGCCTACTAAAACTTCCAACGTACACAGCCTCTCCTGCTCAATCTGGCCAGAGCTCAACACCAAAATTGCGAACGGCCAGCGATTGCTCCCTACACTAAAGGTGCCAGCCCTGAAAGCTCTTGCTGGTCCTCATCTCCCACTGGTAACCTCTCAAACGAACCACAAACACTTGGCCTCTGAACTTGTTTAGCCTACTAAAACTTCCAACGTACACAGCCTCTCCTGCTCAATCTGCCCAAAATTCAACACCGAAATTGAGAACGTCCAGCGATTGCTCCTACACTAAAGGTGCCAGCCCTGAAAGCTCTTGCTGGTCCTCATCTCCCACTGGTAACCTCTCAAACGAACCACAAACACTTGGCCTCTGAACTTGTTTAGCCTACTAAAACTTCCAACGTACACAGCCTCTCCTGCTCAATCTGGCCAGAGCTCAACACCGAAATTGCGAACGTCCAGCAATTGCTCCTACACTAAAGGTGCCAGCCCTGAAAGCTCTTGCTGGTCCTCATCTCCCACTGGTAACCTCTCAAACGAACCACAAACACTTGGCCTCTGAACTTGTTTAGCCTACTAAAACTTCCAATGTACACAGCCTCTCCTGCTCAATCTGGCCAGAGCTCAACTCCGAAATTGCGAACGGCCAGCGATTGCTCCTACACTAAAGGTGCCAGCCCTGAAAGCTCTTGCTGGTCCTCATCTCCCACAGGTAACCTCTCAAACGAACCACAAACACTTGGGCTCTGAACTTGTTTAGCCTACTAAAACTTCCAACGTACACAGCCTCTCCTGCTCAATCTGGCCAGAGCTCAACACCGAAATTGCGAACGTCCAGCAATTGCTCCTACACTAAAGGTGCCAGCCCTGAAAGCTCTTGCTGGTCCTCATCTCCCACTGGTAACCTCTCAAACGAACCACAAACACTTGGGCTCTGAACTTGTTTAGCCTACTAAAACTTCCAACGTACACAGCCTCTCCTGCTCAATCTGGCCAGAGCTCAACACCGAAATTGTGAACGTCCAGCGACTGCTCCTACACTAAAGGTGCCAGCCCTGAAAGCTCTTGCTGGTCCTCATCTCCCACTGGTAACCTCTCAAACGAAACACAAACACTTGGGCTCTGAACTTGTTTAGCCTACTAAAACTTCCGACGTACACAGCCTCTCCTGCTCAATCTGGCCAGAGCTCAACACCGAAATTGCGAACGTCCAGGGATTGCTCCTACACTAAAGGTGCCAGCCCTGAAAGCTCTTGCTGGTCCTCATCTCCCACTGGTAACCTCTCAAACGAACCACAAACACTTGGGCTCTGAACTTGTTTAGCCTACTAAAACTTCCAACGTACACAGCCTCTCCTGCTCAATCTGGCCAAAATTCAACACCGAAATTGTGAAGGTCCAGCGATTGCTCCTACACTAAAGGTGCCAGCCCTGAAAGCTCTTGCTGGTCCTCATCTCCCACTGGTAACCTCTCAAACGAACCACAAACACTTGGGCTCTGAACTTGTTTAGCCTACTAAAACTTCCAACGTACACAGCCTCTCCTGCTCAATCTGGCCAGAGCTCAACACCGAAATTGCGAACGTCCAGCGATTGCTCCTACACTAAAGGTGCCAGCCCTGAAAGCTCTTGCTGGTCCTCATCTCCCACTGGTAACCTCTCAAACGAACCACAAACACTTGGGCTCTGAACTTGTTTAGCCTACTAAAACTTCCAACGTACACAGCCTCTCCTGCTCAATCTGGCCAGAGCTCAACACCGACATTGCGAATGTCCAGCAATTGCTCCTACACTAAAGGTGCCAGCCCTGAAAGCTCTTGCTGGTCCTCATCTCCCACTGGCAACCTCTCAAACGAACCACAAACACTTGGGCTCTGAACTTGTTTAGCCTACTAAAACTTCCAACGTACACAGCCTCTCCTGTTCAATCTGGCCAGAGCTCAACACCGAAATTGCGAACGTCCAGCAATTGCTCCTACACTAAAGGTGCCAGCCCTGAAAGCTCTTGCTGCTCCTCATCTCCCACTGGTAACCTCTCAAACGAACCACAAACACTTGGGCTCTGAACTTGTTTAGCCTACTAAAACTTCCAACGTACACAGCCTCTCCTGCTCAATCTGGCCAGAGCTCAACACCGAAATTGCGAACGTCCAGCAATTGCTCCTACACTAAAGGTGCCAGCCCTGAAAGCTCTTGCTGCTCCTCATCTCCCACTGGTAACCTCTCAAACGAACCACAAACACTTGGGCTCTGAACTTGTTTAGCCTACTAAAACTTCCAACGTACACAGCCTCTCCTGCTCAATCTGGCCAGAGCTCAACACCGAAATTGCGAACGTCCAGCAATTGCTCCTACACTAAAGGTGCCAGCCCTGAAAGCTCTTGCTGCTCCTCATCTCCCACTGGTAACCTCTCAAACGAACCACAAACACTTGGGCTCTGAACTTGTTTAGCCTACTAAAACTTCCAACGTACACAGCCTCTCCTGCTCAATCTGGCCAGAGCTCAACTCCGAAATTGCGAACGTCCAGCGATTGCTCCTACACTAAAGGTGCCAGCCCTGAAAGCTCCTGCTGGTCCTCATCTCCCACTGGTAACCTCTCAAACGAACCACAAACACTTGGGCTCTGAACTTGTTTAGCCTACTAAAACTTCCAACGTACACAGCCTCTCCTGCTCAATCTGGCCAGAGCTCAACACCAAAATTGCGAACGGCCAGCGATTGCTCCCACACTAAAGGTGCCAGCCCTGAAAGCTCTTGCTGGTCCTCATCTCCCACTGGTAACCTCTCAAACGAACCACAAACACTTGGGCTCTGAACTTGTTTAGCCTACTAAAACTTCCAACGTACACAGCCTCTCCTGCTCAATCTGGCCAGAGCTCAACACCGAAATTGCGAACGTCCAGCGATTGCTCCTACACTAAAGGTGCCAGCCCTGAAAGCTCTTGCTGGTCCTCATCTCCCACTGGTAACCTCTCAAACGAACCACAAACACTTGGGCTCTGAACTTGTTTAGCCTACTAAAACTTCCAACGTACACAGCCTCTCCTGCTCAATCTGGCCAGAGCTCAACACCGAAATTGCGAACGTCCAGCGATTGCTCCTACACTAAAGGTGCCAGCCCTGAAAGCTCTTGCTGGTCCTCATCTCCCACTGGTAACCTCTCAAACGAACCACAAACACTTGGGCTCTGAACTTGTTTAGCCTACTAAAACTTCCAACGTACACAGCCTCTCCTGCTCAATCTGGCCAGAGCTCAACACCGACATTGCGAATGTCCAGCAATTGCTCCTACACTAAAGGTGCCAGCCCTGAAAGCTCTTGCTGGTCCTCATCTCCCACTGGCAACCTCTCAAACGAACCACAAACACTTGGGCTCTGAACTTGTTTAGCCTACTAAAACTTCCAACGTACACAGCCTCTCCTGCTCAATCTGGCCAGAGCTCAACACCGAAATTGCGAACGTCCAGCAATTGCTCCTACACTAAAGGTGCCAGCCCTGAAAGCTCTTGCTGCTCCTCATCTCCCACTGGTAACCTCTCAAACGAACCACAAACACTTGGGCTCTGAACTTGTTTAGCCTACTAAAACTTCCAACGTACACAGCCTCTCCTGCTCAATCTGGCCAGAGCTCAACTCCGAAATTGCGAACGTCCAGCGATTGCTCCTACACTAAAGGTGCCAGCCCTGAAAGCTCCTGCTGGTCCTCATCTCCCACTGGTAACCTCTCAAACGAACCACAAACACTTGGGCTCTGAACTTGTTTAGCCTACTAAAACTTCCAACGTACACAGCCTCTCCTGCTCAATCTGGCCAGAGCTCAACACCAAAATTGCGAACGGCCAGCGATTGCTCCCACACTAAAGGTGCCAGCCCTGAAAGCTCTTGCTGGTCCTCATCTCCCACTGGTAACCTCTCAAACGAACCACAAACACTTGGGCTCTGAACTTGTTTAGCCTACTAAAACTTCCAACGTACACAGCCTCTCCTGCTCAATCTGGCCAGAGCTCAACACCGAAATTGCGAACGTCCAGCGATTGCTCCTACACTAAAGGTGCCAGCCCTGAAAGCTCTTGCTGGTCCTCATCTCCCACTGGTAACCTCTCAAACGAACCACAAACACTTGGGCTCTGAACTTGTTTAGCCTACTAAAACTTCCAACGTACACAGCCTCTCCTGCTCAATCTGGCCAGAGCTCAACACCGAAATTGCGAACGTCCAGCGATTGCTCCTACACTAAAGGTGCCAGCCCTGAAAGCTCTTGCTGGTCCTCATCTCCCACTGGTAACCTCTCAAACGAACCACAAACACTTGGGCTCTGAACTTGTTTAGCCTACTAAAACTTCCAACGTACACAGCCTCTCCTGCTCAATCTGGCCAGAGCTCAACACCGACATTGCGAACGTCCAGCGATTGCTCCTACACTAAAGGTGCCAGCCCTGAAAGCTCTTGCTGGTCCTCATCTCCCACTGGTAACCTCTCAAACGAACCACAAACACTTGGGCTCTGAACTTGTTTAGCCTACTAAAACTTCCAACGTACACAGCCTCTCCTGCTCAATCTGGCCAGAGCTCAACACCGAAATTGCGAACGTCCAGCAATTGCTCCTACACTAAAGGTGCCAGCCCTGAAAGCTCTTGCTGCTCCTCATCTCCCACTGGTAACCTCTCAAACGAACCACAAACACTTGGCCTCTGAACTTGTTTAGCCTACTAAAACTTCCAACGTACACAGCCTCTCCTGCTCAATCTGGCCAGAGCTCAACTCCGAAATTGCGAACGGCCAGCGATTGCTCCTACACTAAAGGTGCCAGCCCTGAAAGCTCTTGCTGGTCCTCATCTCCCACTGGTAACCTCTCAAACGAACCACAAACACTTGGGCTCTGAACTTGTTTAGCCTACTAAAACTTCCAACGTACACAGCCTCTCCTGCTCAATCTGGCCAGAGCTCAACACCGAAATTGCGAACGTCCAGCAATTGCTCCTACACTAAAGGTGCCAGCCCTGAAAGCTCTTGCTGGTCCTCATCTCCCACTGGTAACCTCTCAAACGAACCACAAACACTTGGCCTCTGAACTTGTTTAGCCTACTAAAACTTCCAACGTACACAGCCTCTCCTGCTCAATCTGGCCAGAGCTCAACACCGAAATTGCGAACGTCCAGCGATTGCTCCTACACTAAAGGTGCCAGCCCTGAAAGCTCTTGCTGGTCCTCATCTCCCACTGGTAACCTCTCAAACGAACCACAAACACTTGGGCTCTGAACTTGTTTAGCCTACTAAAACTTCCGACGTACACAGCCTCTCCTGTTCAATCTGGCCAGAGCTCAACACCGAAATTGCGAACGTCCAGCAATTGCTCCTACACTAAAGGTGCCAGCCCTGAAAGCTCTTGCTGGTCCTCATCTCCCACTGGTAACCTCTCAAACGAACCACAAACACTTGGGCTCTGAACTTGTTTAGCCTACTAAAACTTCCAACGTACACAGCCTCTCCTGCTCAATCTGCCCAAAATTCAACACCGAAATTGTGAAGGTCCAGCGATTGCTCCTACACTAAAGGTGCCAGCCCTGAAAGCTCTTGCTGGTCCTCATCTCCCACTGGTAACCTCTCAAACGAACCACAAACACTTGGGCTCTGAACTTGTTTAGCCTACTAAAACTTCCAATGTACACAGCCTCTCCTGCTCAATCTGGCCAGAGCTCAACACCGAAATTGCGAACGGCCAGCGATTGCTCCTACACTAAAGGTGCCAGCCCTGAAAGCTCTTGCTGGTCCTCATCTCCCACTGGTAACCTCTCAAACGAACCACAAACACTTGGGCTCTGAACTTGTTTAGCCTACTAAAACTTCCAACGTACACAGCCTCTCCTGCTCAATCTGGCCAGAGCTCAACACCGACATTGCGAACGTCCAGCAATTGCTCCTACACTAAAGGTGCCAGCCCTGAAAGCTCTTGCTGGTCCTCATCTCCCACTGGCAGCCTCTCAAATGAACCACAAACACTTGGGCTCTGAACTTGTTTAGCCTACTAAAACTTCCAACGTACACAGCCTCTCCTGCTCAATCTGCCCAAAATTCAACACCGAAATTGCGAACGTCCAGGGATTGCTCCTACACTAAAGGTGCCAGCCCTGAAAGCTCTTGCTGGTCCTCATCTCCCACTGGTAACCTCTCAAACGAACCACAAACACTTGGGCTCTGAACTTGTTTAGCCTACTAAAACTTCCAACGTACACAGCCTCTCCTGCTAAATCTGGCCAGAGCTCAACACCGACATTGCGAACGTCCAGGGATTGCTCCTACACTAAAGGTGCCAGCCCTGAAAGCTCTTGCTGGTCCTCATCTCCCACTGGTAACCTCTCAAACGAACCACAAACACTTGGGCTCTGAACTTGTTTAGCCTACTAAAACTTCCAACGTACACAGCCTCTCCTGCTCAATCTGGCCAGAGCTCAACACCGAAATTGCGAACGGCCAGCGATTGCTCCTACACTAAAGGTGCCAGCCCTGAAAGCTCTTGCTGGTCCTCATCTCCCACTGGTAACCTCTCAAACGAACCACAAACACTTGGGCTCTGAACTTGTTTAGCCTACTAAAACTTCCAACGTACACAGCCTCTCCTGCTCAATCTGGCCAGAGCTCAACACCGACATTGCGAACGTCCAGCAATTGCTCCTACACTAAAGGTGCCAGCCCTGAAAGCTCTTGCTGGTCCTCATCTCCCACTGGCAACCTCTCAAATGAACCACAAACACTTGGGCTCTGAACTTGTTTAGCCTACTAAAACTTCCAACGTACACAGCCTCTCCTGCTCAATCTGCCCAAAATTCAACACCGAAATTGCGAACGTCCAGGGATTGCTCCTACACTAAAGGTGCCAGCCCTGAAAGCTCTTGCTGGTCCTCATCTCCCACTGGTAACCTCTCAAACGAACCACAAACACTTGGGCTCTGAACTTGTTTAGCCTACTAAAACTTCCAACGTACACAGCCTCTCCTGCTCAATCTGGCCAGAGCTCAACACCGACATTGCGAACGTCCAGGGATTGCTCCTACACTAAAGGTGCCAGCCCTGAAAGCTCTTGCTGGTCCTCATCTCCCACTGGTAACCTCTCAAACGAACCACAAACACTTGGGCTCTGAACTTGTTTAGCCTACTAAAACTTCCAACGTACACAGCCTCTCCTGCTCAATCTGGCCAGAGCTCAACACCAAAATTGCGAACGGCCAGCGATTGCTCCCACACTAAAGGTGCCAGCCCTGAAAGCTCTTGCTGGTCCTCATCTCCCACTGGTAACCTCTCAAACGAACCACAAACACTTGGCCTCTGAACTTGTTTAGGCTACTAAAACTTCCAACGTACACAGCCTCTCCTGCTCAATCTGGCCAGAGCTCAACACCGAAATTGCGAACGTCCAGCGATTGCTCCTACACTAAAGGTGCCAGCCCTGAAAGCTCTTGCTGGTCCTCATCTCCCACTGGTAACCTCTCAAACGAACCACAAACACTTGGGCTCTGAACTTGTTTAGCCTACTAAAACTTCCAACGTACACAGCCTCTCCTGCTCAATCTGGCCAGAGCTCAACTCCGAAATTGCGAACGGCCAGCGATTGCTCCTACACTAAAGGTGCCAGCCCTGAAAGCTCTTGCTGGTCCTCATCTCCCACTGGTAACCTCTCAAACGAACCACAAACACTTGGGCTCTGAACCTGTTTAGCCTACTAAAACTTCCAACGTACACAGCCTCTCCTGCTCAATCTGGCCAGAGCTCAACACCGAAATTGTGAACGTCCAGCGATTGCTCCTACACTAAAGGTGCCAGCCCTGAAAGCTCTTGCTGGTCCTCATCTCCCACTGGTAACCTCTCAAACGAACCACAAACACTTGGCCTCTGAACTTGTTTAGCCTACTAAAACTTCCAACGTACACAGCCTCTCCTGCTCAATCTGGCCAGAGCTCAACACCGAAATTGCGAACGTCCAGGGATTGCTCCTACACTAAAGGTGCCAGCCCTGAAAGCTCTTGCTGGTCCTCATCTCCCACTGGTAACCTCTCAAACGAACCACAAACACTTGGGCTCTGAACTTGTTTAGCCTACTAAAACTTCCAACGTACACAGCCTCTCCTGCTCAATCTGGCCAGAGCTCAACTCCGAAATTGCGAACGGCCAGCGATTGCTCCTACACTAAAGGTGCCAGCCCTGAAAGCTCTTGCTGGTCCTCATCTCCCACTGGTAACCTCTCAAATGAACCACAAACACTTGGGCTCTGAACTTGTTTAGCCTACTAAAACTTCCAACGTACACAGCCTCTCCTGCTCAATCTGCCCAAAATTCAACACCGAAATTGTGAAGGTCCAGCGATTGCTCCTACACTAAAGGTGCCAGCCCTGAAAGCTCTTGCTGGTCCTCATCTCCCACTGGTAACCTCTCAAACGAACCACAAACACTTGGGCTCTGAACTTGTTTAGCCTACTAAAACTTCCGACGTACACAGCCTCTCCTGCTCAATCTGCCAAAATTCACCAACGAAATTGCGAACGTCCAGGGATTGCTCCTACACTAAAGGTGCCAGCCCTGAAAGCTCTTGCTGGTCCTCATCTCCCACTGGTAACCTCTCAAACGAACCACAAACACTTGGGCTCTGAACTTGTTTAGCCTACTAAAACTTCCAACGTACACAGCCTCTCCTGCTCAATCTGCCCAAAATTCAACACCGAAATTGTGAAGGTCCAGCGATTGCTCCTACACTAAAGGTGCCAGCCCTGAAAGCTCTTGCTGGTCCTCATCTCCCACTGGTAACCTCTCAAACGAACCACAAACACTTGGGCTCTGAACTTGTTTAGCCTACTAAAACTTCCAATGTACACAGCCTCTCCTGCTCAATCTGGCCAGAGCTCAACACCGAAATTGCGAACGGCCAGCGATTGCTCCTACACTAAAGGTGCCAGCCCTGAAAGCTCTTGCTGGTCCTCATCTCCCACTGGTAACCTCTCAAACGAACCACAAACACTTGGGCTCTGAACTTGTTTAGCCTACTAAAACTTCCAACGTACACAGCCTCTCCTGCTCAATCTGGCCAGAGCTCAACACCGACATTGCGAACGTCCAGCAATTGCTCCTACACTAAAGGTGCCAGCCCTGAAAGCTCTTGCTGGTCCTCATCTCCCACTGGCAGCCTCTCAAATGAACCACAAACACTTGGGCTCTGAACTTGTTTAGCCTACTAAAACTTCCAACGTACACAGCCTCTCCTGCTCAATCTGCCCAAAATTCAACACCGAAATTGCGAACGTCCAGGGATTGCTCCTACACTAAAGGTGCCAGCCCTGAAAGCTCTTGCTGGTCCTCATCTCCCACTGGTAACCTCTCAAACGAACCACAAACACTTGGGCTCTGAACTTGTTTAGCCTACTAAAACTTCCAACGTACACAGCCTCTCCTGCTAAATCTGGCCAGAGCTCAACACCGACATTGCGAACGTCCAGGGATTGCTCCTACACTAAAGGTGCCAGCCCTGAAAGCTCTTGCTGGTCCTCATCTCCCACTGGTAACCTCTCAAACGAACCACAAACACTTGGGCTCTGAACTTGTTTAGCCTACTAAAACTTCCAACGTACACAGCCTCTCCTGCTCAATCTGGCCAGAGCTCAACACCGAAATTGCGAACGGCCAGCGATTGCTCCTACACTAAAGGTGCCAGCCCTGAAAGCTCTTGCTGGTCCTCATCTCCCACTGGTAACCTCTCAAACGAACCACAAACACTTGGGCTCTGAACTTGTTTAGCCTACTAAAACTTCCAACGTACACAGCCTCTCCTGCTCAATCTGGCCAGAGCTCAACACCGACATTGCGAACGTCCAGCAATTGCTCCTACACTAAAGGTGCCAGCCCTGAAAGCTCTTGCTGGTCCTCATCTCCCACTGGCAACCTCTCAAATGAACCACAAACACTTGGGCTCTGAACTTGTTTAGCCTACTAAAACTTCCAACGTACACAGCCTCTCCTGCTCAATCTGCCCAAAATTCAACACCGAAATTGCGAACGTCCAGGGATTGCTCCTACACTAAAGGTGCCAGCCCTGAAAGCTCTTGCTGGTCCTCATCTCCCACTGGTAACCTCTCAAACGAACCACAAACACTTGGGCTCTGAACTTGTTTAGCCTACTAAAACTTCCAACGTACACAGCCTCTCCTGCTCAATCTGGCCAGAGCTCAACACCGACATTGCGAACGTCCAGGGATTGCTCCTACACTAAAGGTGCCAGCCCTGAAAGCTCTTGCTGGTCCTCATCTCCCACTGGTAACCTCTCAAACGAACCACAAACACTTGGGCTCTGAACTTGTTTAGCCTACTAAAACTTCCAACGTACACAGCCTCTCCTGCTCAATCTGGCCAGAGCTCAACACCAAAATTGCGAACGGCCAGCGATTGCTCCCACACTAAAGGTGCCAGCCCTGAAAGCTCTTGCTGGTCCTCATCTCCCACTGGTAACCTCTCAAACGAACCACAAACACTTGGCCTCTGAACTTGTTTAGGCTACTAAAACTTCCAACGTACACAGCCTCTCCTGCTCAATCTGGCCAGAGCTCAACACCGAAATTGCGAACGTCCAGCGATTGCTCCTACACTAAAGGTGCCAGCCCTGAAAGCTCTTGCTGGTCCTCATCTCCCACTGGTAACCTCTCAAACGAACCACAAACACTTGGGCTCTGAACTTGTTTAGCCTACTAAAACTTCCAACGTACACAGCCTCTCCTGCTCAATCTGGCCAGAGCTCAACTCCGAAATTGCGAACGGCCAGCGATTGCTCCTACACTAAAGGTGCCAGCCCTGAAAGCTCTTGCTGGTCCTCATCTCCCACTGGTAACCTCTCAAACGAACCACAAACACTTGGGCTCTGAACCTGTTTAGCCTACTAAAACTTCCAACGTACACAGCCTCTCCTGCTCAATCTGGCCAGAGCTCAACACCGAAATTGTGAACGTCCAGCGATTGCTCCTACACTAAAGGTGCCAGCCCTGAAAGCTCTTGCTGGTCCTCATCTCCCACTGGTAACCTCTCAAACGAACCACAAACACTTGGCCTCTGAACTTGTTTAGCCTACTAAAACTTCCAACGTACACAGCCTCTCCTGCTCAATCTGGCCAGAGCTCAACACCGAAATTGCGAACGTCCAGGGATTGCTCCTACACTAAAGGTGCCAGCCCTGAAAGCTCTTGCTGGTCCTCATCTCCCACTGGTAACCTCTCAAACGAACCACAAACACTTGGGCTCTGAACTTGTTTAGCCTACTAAAACTTCCAACGTACACAGCCTCTCCTGCTCAATCTGGCCAGAGCTCAACTCCGAAATTGCGAACGGCCAGCGATTGCTCCTACACTAAAGGTGCCAGCCCTGAAAGCTCTTGCTGGTCCTCATCTCCCACTGGTAACCTCTCAAATGAACCACAAACACTTGGGCTCTGAACTTGTTTAGCCTACTAAAACTTCCAACGTACACAGCCTCTCCTGCTCAATCTGCCCAAAATTCAACACCGAAATTGTGAAGGTCCAGCGATTGCTCCTACACTAAAGGTGCCAGCCCTGAAAGCTCTTGCTGGTCCTCATCTCCCACTGGTAACCTCTCAAACGAACCACAAACACTTGGGCTCTGAACTTGTTTAGCCTACTAAAACTTCCGACGTACACAGCCTCTCCTGCTCAATCTGCCAAAATTCACCAACGAAATTGCGAACGTCCAGGGATTGCTCCTACACTAAAGGTGCCAGCCCTGAAAGCTCTTGCTGGTCCTCATCTCCCACTGGCAACCTCTCAAACGAACCACAAACACTTGGCCTCTGAACTTGTTTAGCCTACTAAAACTTCCAACGTACACAGCCTCTCCTGCTCAATCTGGCCAGAGCTCAACTCCGAAATTCCGAACGTCCAGGGATTACTCCTACACTAAAGGTGCCAGCCCTGAAAGCTCTTGCTGGTCCTCATCTCCCACTGGTAACCTCTCAAACGAACCACAAACACTTGGGCTCTGAACTTGTTTAGCCTACTAAAACTTCCAACGTACACAGCCTCTCCTGCTCAATCTGGCCAGAGCTCAACACCGAAATTGCGAACGGCCAGCGATTGCTCCTACACTAAAGGTGCCAGCCCTGAAAGCTCTTGCTGGTCCTCATCTCCCACTGGTAACCTCTCAAACGAACCACAAACACTTGGGCTCTGAACTTGTTTAGCCTACTAAAACTTCCAACGTACACAGCCTCTCCTGCTCAATCTGGCCAGAGCTCAACACCGACATTGCGAACGTCCAGCGATTGCTCCTACACTAAAGGTGCCAGCCCTGAAAGCTCTTGCTGGTCCTCATCTCCCACTGGCAACCTCTCAAATGAACCACAAACACTTGGGCTCTGAACTTGTTTAGCCTACTAAAACTTCCAACGTACACAGCCTCTCCTGCTCAATCTGCCCAAAATTCAACACCGAAATTGCGAACGTCCAGGGATTGCTCCTACACTAAAGGTGCCAGCCCTGAAAGCTCTTGCTGGTCCTCATCTCCCACTGGTAACCTCTCAAACGAACCACAAACACTTGGGCTATGAACTTGTTTAGCCTACTAAAACTTCCAACGTACACAGCCTCTCCTGCTCAATCTGGCCAGAGCTCAACACCGACATTGCGAACGTCCAGCAATTGCTCCTACACTAAAGGTGCCAGCCCTGAAAGCTCTTGCTGGTCCTCATCTCCCACTGGTAACCTCTCAAACGAACCACAAACACTTGGGCTCTGAACTTGTTTAGCCTACTAAAACTTCCAACGTACACAGCCTCTCCTGCTCAATCTGGCCAGAGCTCAACACCGACATTGCGAACGTCCAGGGATTGCTCCTACACTAAAGGTGCCAGCCCTGAAAGCTCTTGCTGGTCCTCATCTCCCACTGGTAACCTCTCAAACGAACCACAAACACTTGGGCTCTGAACTTGTTTAGCCTACTAAAACTTCCAACGTACACAGCCTCTCCTGCTCAATCTGGCCAGAGCTCAACACCGACATTGCGAACGTCCAGCAATTGCTCCTACACTAAAGGTGCCAGCCCTGAAAGCTCTTGCTGGTCCTCATCTCCCACTGGTAACCTCTCAAACGAACCACAAACACTTGGGCTCTGAACTTGTTTAGCCTACTAAAACTTCCAACGTACACAGCCTCTCCTGCTCAATCTGGCCAGAGCTCAACACCGACATTGCGAACGTCCAGGGATTGCTCCTACACTAAAGGTGCCAGCCCTGAAAGCTCTTGCTGGTCCTCATCTCCCACTGGTAACCTCTCAAACGAACCACAAACACTTGGGCTCTGAACTTGTTTAGCCTACTAAAACTTCCAACGTACACAGCCTCTCCTGCTCAATCTGGCCAGAGCTCAACACCAAAATTGCGAACGGCCAGCGATTGCTCCCACACTAAAGGTGCCAGCCCTGAAAGCTCTTGCTGGTCCTCATCTCCCACTGGTAACCTCTCAAACGAACCACAAACACTTGGGCTCTGAACTTGTTTAGCCTACTAAAACTTCCAACGTACACAGCCTCTCCTGCTCAATCTGGCCAGAGCTCAACACCGAAATTGCGAACGTCCAGCGATTGCTCCTACACTAAAGGTGCCAGCCCTGAAAGATCTTGCTGGTCCTCATCTCCCACTGGTAACCTCTCAAACGAACCACAAACACTTGGGCTCTGAACTTGTTTAGCCTACTAAAACTTCCAACGTACACAGCCTCTCCTGCTCAATCTGGCCAGAGCTCAACTCCGACATTGCGAACGGCCAGCGATTGCTCCTACACTAAAGGTGCCAGCCCTGAAAGCTCTTGCTGGTCCTCATCTCCCACTGGTAACCTCTCAAACGAACCACAAACACTTGGCCTCTGAACTTGTTTAGCCTACTAAAACTTCCAACGTACACAGCCTCTCCTGCTCAATCTGGCCAGAGCTCAACTCCGAAATTGCGAACGGCCAGCGATTGCTCCTACACTAAAGGTGCCAGCCCTGAAAGCTCTTGCTGGTCCTCATCTCCCACTGGTAACCTCTCAAATGAACCACTAACACTTGGGCTCTGAACTTGTTTAGCCTACTAAAACTTCCAACGTACACAGCCTCTCCTGCTCAATCTGCCCAAAATTCAACACCGAAATTGTGAAGGTCCAGCGATTGCTCCTACACTAAAGGTGCCAGCCCTGAAAGCTCTTGCTGCTCCTCATCTCCCACTGGTAACCTCTCAAACGAACCACAAACACTTGGGCTCTGAACTTGTTTAGCCTACTAAAACTTCCGACGTACACAGCCTCTCCTGCTCAATCTGCCAAAATTCACCAACGAAATTGCGAACGTCCAGGGATTGCTCCTACACTAAAGGTGCCAGCCCTGAAAGCTCTTGCTGGTCCTCATCTCCCACTGGCAACCTCTCAAACGAACCACAAACACTTGGCCTCTGAACTTGTTTAGCCTACTAAAACTTCCAACGTACACAGCCTCTCCTGCTCAATCTGGCCAGAGCTCAACTCCGAAATTCCGAACGTCCAGGGATTACTCCTACACTAAAGGTGCCAGCCCTGAAAGCTCTTGCTGGTCCTCATCTCCCACTGGTAACCTCTCAAACGAACCACAAACACTTGGGCTCTGAACTTGTTTAGCCTACTAAAACTTCCAACGTACACAGCCTCTCCTGCTCAATCTGGCCAGAGCTCAACACCGAAATTGCGAACGGCCAGCGATTGCTCCTACACTAAAGGTGCCAGCCCTGAAAGCTCTTGCTGGTCCTCATCTCCCACTGGTAACCTCTCAAACGAACCACAAACACTTGGGCTCTGAACTTGTTTAGCCTACTAAAACTTCCAACGTACACAGCCTCTCCTGCTCAATCTGGCCAGAGCTCAACACCGACATTGCGAACGTCCAGCGATTGCTCCTACACTAAAGGTGCCAGCCCTGAAAGCTCTTGCTGGTCCTCATCTCCCACTGGCAACCTCTCAAATGAACCACAAACACTTGGGCTCTGAACTTGTTTAGCCTACTAAAACTTCCAACGTACACAGCCTCTCCTGCTCAATCTGCCCAAAATTCAACACCGAAATTGCGAACGTCCAGGGATTGCTCCTACACTAAAGGTGCCAGCCCTGAAAGCTCTTGCTGGTCCTCATCTCCCACTGGTAACCTCTCAAACGAACCACAAACACTTGGGCTCTGAACTTGTTTAGCCTACTAAAACTTCCAACGTACACAGCCTCTCCTGCTCAATCTGGCCAGAGCTCAACACCGACATTGCGAACGTCCAGGGATTGCTCCTACACTAAAGGTGCCAGCCCTGAAAGCTCTTGCTGGTCCTCATCTCCCACTGGTAACCTCTCAAACGAACCACAAACACTTGGGCTCTGAACTTGTTTAGCCTACTAAAACTTCCAACGTACACAGCCTCTCCTGCTCAATCTGGCCAGAGCTCAACACCAAAATTGCGAACGGCCAGCGATTGCTCCCACACTAAAGGTGCCAGCCCTGAAAGCTCTTGCTGGTCCTCATCTCCCACTGGTAACCTCTCAAACGAACCACAAACACTTGGGCTCTGAACTTGTTTAGCCTACTAAAACTTCCAACGTACACAGCCTCTCCTGCTCAATCTGGCCAGAGCTCAACACCGAAATTGCGAACGTCCAGCGATTGCTCCTACACTAAAGGTGCCAGCCCTGAAAGCTCTTGCTGGTCCTCATCTCCCACTGGTAACCTCTCAAACGAACCACAAACACTTGGGCTCTGAACTTGTTTAGCCTACTAAAACTTCCAACGTACACAGCCTCTCCTGCTCAATCTGGCCAGAGCTCAACTCCGACATTGCGAACGGCCAGCGATTGCTCCTACACTAAAGGTGCCAGCCCTGAAAGCTCTTGCTGGTCCTCATCTCCCACTGGTAACCTCTCAAACGAACCACAAACACTTGGCCTCTGAACTTGTTTAGCCTACTAAAACTTCCAACGTACACAGCCTCTCCTGCTCAATCTGCCCAGAGCTCAACACCGAAATTGTGAACGTCCAGCGATTGCTCCTACACTAAAGGTGCCAGCCCTGAAAGCTCTTGCTGGTCCTCATCTCCCACTGGTAACCTCTCAAACGAACCACAAACACTTGGGCTCTGAACTTGTTTAGCCTACTAAAACTTCCGACGTACACAGCCTCTCCTGCTCAATCTGGCCAGAGCTCAACACCGAAATTGCGAACGTCCAGGGATTGCTCCTACACTAAAGGTGCCAGCCCTGAAAGCTCTTGCTGGTCCTCATCTCCCACTGGTAACCTCTCAAACGAACCACAAACACTTGGGCTCTGAACTTGTTTAGCCTACTAAAACTTCCAACGTACACAGCCTCTCCTGCTCAATCTGGCCAGAGCTCAACTCCGAAATTGCGAACGTCCAGGGATTGCTCCTACACTAAAGGTGCCAGCCCTGAAAGCTCTTGCTGGTCCTCATCTCCCACTGGTAACCTCTCAAATGAACCACAAACACTTGGGCTCTGAACTTGTTTAGCCTACTAAAACTTCCAACGTACACAGCCTCTCCTGCTCAATCTGCCCAAAATTCAACTCCGAAATTGCGAACGTCCAGGGATTGCTCCTACACTAAAGGTGCCAGCCCTGAAAGCTCTTGCTGGTCCTCATCTCCCACTGGTAACCTCTCAAATGAACCACAAACACTTGGGCTCTGAACTTGTTTAGCCTACTAAAACTTCCGACGTACACAGCCTCTCCTGCTCAATCTGCCAAAATTCACCAACGAAATTGCGAACGTCCAGGGATTGCTCCTACACTAAAGGTGCCAGCCCTGAAAGCTCTTGCTGGTCCTCATCTCCCACTGGCAACCTCTCAAACGAACCACAAACACTTGGGCTCTGAACTTGTTTAGCCTACTAAAACTTCCAACGTACACAGCCTCTCCTGCTCAATCTGGCCAGAGCTCAACTCCGAAATTCCGAACGTCCAGGGATTACTCCTACACTAAAGGTGCCAGCCCTGAAAGCTCTTGCTGGTCCTCATCTCCCACTGGTAACCTCTCAAACGAACCACAAACACTTGGCCTCTGAACTTGTTTAGCCTACTAAAACTTCCAACGTACACAGCCTCTCCTGCTCAATCTGGCCAGAGCTCAACACCGAAATTGTGAACGTCCAGCGATTGCTCCTACACTAAAGGTGCCAGCCCTGAAAGCTCTTGCTGGTCCTCATCTCCCACTGGTAACCTCTCAAACGAACCACAAACACTTGGGCTCTGAACTTGTTTAGCCTACTAAAACTTCCAACGTACACAGCCTCTCCTGCTCAATCTGGCCAGAGCTCAACACCGAAATTGTGAACGTCCAGCGATTGCTCCTACACTAAAGGTGCCAGCCCTGAAAGCTCTTGCTGGTCCTCATCTCCCACTGGTAACCTCTCAAACGAACCACAAACACTTGGGCTCTGAACTTGTTTAGCCTACTAAAACTTCCAACGTACACAGCCTCTCCTGCTCAATCTGGCCAGAGCTCAACACCGAAATTGCGAACGTCCAGCGATTGCTATTATACACTAAAGGTGCCAGCCCTGAAAGCTCTTGCTGGTCCTCATCTCCCACTGGTAACCTCTCAAACGAACCACAAACACTTGGCTCTGAACTTGTTTAGCCTACTAAAACTTCCAACGTACACAGCCTCTCCTGCTCAATCTGGCCAGAGCTCAACACCGAAATTGCGAACGTCAGCGATTGCTCCTACACTAAAGGTGCCAGCCCTGAAAGCTCTTGCTGGTCCTCATCTCCCACTGGTAACCTCTGAAATGAACCACAAACACTTGGGCTCTGAACTTGTTTAGCCTACTAAAACTTCCAACGTACACAGCCTCTCCTGCTCAATCTGGCCAGAGCTCAACACCGAAATTGCGAACGTCCAGGGATTGCTCCTACACTAAAGGTGCCAGCCCTGAAAGCTCTTGCTGGTCCTCATCTCCCACTGGTAACCTCTCAAACGAACCACAAACACTTGGGCTCTGAACTTGTTTAGGCTGCTAAAACTTCCAACGTACACAGCCTCTCCTGCTCAATCTGGCCAGAGCTCAACACCGAAATTGCGAACGGCCAGCGATTGCTCCTACACTAAAGGTGCCAGCCCTGAAAGCTCTTGCTGGTCCTCATCTCCCACTGGTAACCTCTCAAACGAACCACAAACACTTGGGCTCTGAACTTGTTTAGCCTACTAAAACTTCCAACGTACACAGCCTCTCCTGCTCAATCTGGCCAGAGCTCAACACCGAAATTGCGAACGTCCAGCGATTGCTCCTACACTAAAGGTGCCAGCCCTGAAAGCTCTTGCTGGTCCTCATCTCACACTGGCAACCTCTTAAACGAACCACAAACACTTGGGCTCTGAACTTGTTTAGCCTACTAAAACTTCCAACGTACACAGCCTCTCCTGCTCAATCTGCCCAAAATTCAACACCGAAATTGCGAACGTCCAGGGATTGCTCCTACACTAAAGGTGCCAGCCCTGAAAGCTCTTGCTGGTCCTCATCTCCCACTGGTAACCTCTCAAACGAACCACAAACACTTGGGCTCTGAACTTGTTTAGCCTACTAAAACTTCCAATGTACACAGCCTCTCCTGCTCAATCTGGCCAGAGCTCAACACCGAAATTGCGAATGTCCAGGGATTGCTCCTACACTAAAGGTGCCAGCCCTGAAAGCTCTTGCTGGTCCTCATCTCCCACTGGTAACCTCTCAAACGAACCACAAACACTTGGGCTCTGAACTTGTTTAGGCTGCTAAAACTTCCAACGTACACAGCCTCTCCTGCTCAATCTGGCCAGAGCTCAACACCGAAATTGCGAACGTCCAGCGATTGCATCCTACACTAAAGGTGCCAGCCCTGAAAGCTCTTGCTGGTCCTCATCTCCCACTGGTAACCTCTCAAACGAACCACAAACACTTGGGCTCTGAACTTGTTTAGCCTACTAAAACTTCCAACGTACACAGCCTCTCCTGCTCAATCTGGCCAGAGCTCAACACCGAAATTGCGAACGGCCAGCGATTGCTCCTACACTAAAGGTGCCAGCCCTGAAAGCTCTTGCTGGTCCTCATCTCCCACTGGTAACCTCTGAAATGAACCACAAACACTTGGGCTCTGAACTTGTTTAGCCTACTAAAACTTCCAACGTACACAGCCTCTCCTGCTCAATCTGGCCAGAGCTCAACACCGAAATTGCGAACGTCCAGCGATTGCTCCTACACTAAAGGTGCCAGCCCTGAAAGCTCTTACTGGTCCTCATCTCCCACTGGTAACCTCTCAAACGAACCACAAACACTTGGGCTCTGAACTTGTTTAGCCTACTAAAACTTCCAACGTACACAGCCTCTCCTGCTCAATCTGGCCAGAGCTCAACTCCGAAATTGCGAACGGCCAGCGATTGCTCCTACACTAAAGGTGCCAGCCCTGAAAGCTCTTGCTGGTCCTCATCTCCCACTGGTAACCTCTCAAACGAACCACAAACACTTGGGCTCTGAACTTGTTTAGCCTACTAAAACTTCCAACGTACACAGCCTCTCCTGCTCAATCTGGCCAGAGCTCAACACCGAAATTGCGAACGTCCAGCGATTGCTCCTACACTAAAGGTGCCAGCCCTGAAAGCTCTTGCTGGTCCTCATCTCCCACTGGTAACCTCTCAAACGAACCACAAACACTTGGGCTCTGAACTTGTTTAGCCTACTAAAACTTCCAACGTACACAGCCTCTCCTGCTCAATCTGGCCAGAGCTCAACACCGAAATTGTGAACGTCCAGCGATTGCTCCTACACTAAAGGTGCCAGCCCTGAAAGCTCTTGCTGGTCCTCATCTCCCACTGGTAACCTCTCAAACGAACCACAAACACTTGGGCTCTGAACTTGTTTAGCCTACTAAAACTTCCAACGTACACAGCCTCTCCTGCTCAATCTGCCCAAAATTCAACACCGAAATTGTGAAGGTCCAGCGATTGCTCCTACACTAAAGGTGCCAGCCCTGAAAGCTCTTGCTGGTCCTCATCTCCCACTGGTAACCTCTCAAACGAACCACAAACACTTGGGCTCTGAACTTGTTTAGCCTACTAAAACTTCCAACGTACACAGCCTCTCCTGCTCAATCTGCCCAAAATTCAACACCGAAATTGCGAACGTCCAGGGATTGCTCCTACACTAAAGGTGCCAGCCCTGAAAGCTCTTGCTGGTCCTCATCTCCCACTGGTAACCTCTCAAACGAACCACAAACACTTGGGCTCTGAACTTGTTTAGCCTACTAAAACTTCCAACGTACACAGCCTCTCCTGCTCAATCTGGCCAGAGCTCAACACCGACATTGCGAACGTCCAGCAATTGCTCCTACACTAAAGGTGCCAGCCCTGAAAGCTCTTGCTGGTCCTCATCTCCCACTGGCAACCTCTCAAATGAACCACAAACACTTGGGCTCTGAACTTGTTTAGCCTACTAAAACTTCCAACGTACACAGCCTCTCCTGCTCAATCTGCCCAAAATTCAACACCGAAATTGCGAACGTCCAGGGATTGCTCCTACACTAAAGGTGCCAGCCCTGAAAGCTCTTGCTGGTCCTCATCTCCCACTGGTAACCTCTCAAACGAACCACAAACACTTGGGCTCTGAACTTGTTTAGCCTACTAAAACTTCCAACGTACACAGCGTCTCCTGCTCAATCTGGCCAGAGCTCAACACCGACATTGCGAACGTCCAGGGATTGCTCCTACACTAAAGGTGCCAGCCCTGAAAGCTCTTGCTGGTCCTCATCTCCCACTGGTAACCTCTCAAACGAACCACAAACACTTGGGCTCTGAACTTGTTTAGCCTACTAAAACTTCCAACGTACACAGCCTCTCCTGCTCAATCTGGCCAGAGCTCAACACCAAAATTGCGAACGGCCAGCGATTGCTCCCACACTAAAGGTGCCAGCCCTGAAAGCTCTTGCTGGTCCTCATCTCCCACTGGTAACCTCTCAAACGAACCACAAACACTTGGCCTCTGAACTTGTTTAGGCTACTAAAACTTCCAACGTACACAGCCTCTCCTGCTCAATCTGGCCAGAGCTCAACACCGAAATTGCGAACGTCCAGCGATTGCTCCTACACTAAAGGTGCCAGCCCTGAAAGCTCTTGCTGGTCCTCATCTCCCACTGGTAACCTCTCAAACGAACCACAAACACTTGGGCTCTGAACTTGTTTAGCCTACTAAAACTTCCAACGTACACAGCCTCTCCTGCTCAATCTGGCCAGAGCTCAACTCCGAAATTGCGAACGTCCAGCGATTGCTCCTACACTAAAGGTGCCAGCCCTGAAAGCTCTTGCTGGTCCTCATCTCCCACTGGTAACCTCTCAAACGAACCACAAACACTTGGGCTCTGAACTTGTTTAGCCTACTAAAACTTCCAACGTACACAGCCTCTCCTGCTCAATCTGGCCAGAGCTCAACACCGAAATTGTGAACGTCCAGCGATTGCTCCTACACTAAAGGTGCCAGCCCTGAAAGCTCTTGCTGGTCCTCATCTCCCACTGGTAACCTCTCAAACGAACCAGAAACACTTGGGCTCTGAACTTGTTTAGCCTACTAAAACTTCCGACGTACACAGCCTCTCCTGCTCAATCTGGCCAGAGCTCAACACCGAAATTGCGAACGTCCAGGGATTGCTCCTACACTAAAGGTGCCAGCCCTGAAAGCTCTTGCTGGTCCTCATCTCCCACTGGTAACCTCTCAAACGAACCACAAACACTTGGGCTCTGAACTTGTTTAGCCTACTAAAACTTCCAAAGTACACAGCCTCTCCTGCTCAATCTGGCCAGAGCTCAACTCCGAAATTGCGAACGGCCAGCGATTGCTCCTACACTAAAGGTGCCAGCCCTGAAAGCTCTTGCTGGTCCTCATCTCCCACTGGTAACCTCTCAAATGAACCACAAACACTTGGGCTCTGAACTTGTTTAGCCTACTAAAACTTCCAACGTACACAGCCTCTCCTGCTCAATCTGCCCAAAATTCAACACCGAAATTGTGAAGGTCCAGCGATTGCTCCTACACTAAAGGTGCCAGCCCTGAAAGCTCTTGCTGGTCCTCATCTCCCACTGGTAACCTCTCAAACGAACCACAAACACTTGGGCTCTGAACTTGTTTAGCCTACTAAAACTTCCAACGTACACAGCCTCTCCTGCTCAATCTGCCAAAATTCACCAACGAAATTGCGAACGTCCAGGGATTGCTCCTACACTAAAGGTGCCAGCCCTGAAAGCTCTTGCTGGTCCTCATCTCCCACTGGCAACCTCTCAAACGAACCACAAACACTTGGCCTCTGAACTTGTTTAGCCTACTAAAACTTCCAACGTACACAGCCTCTCCTGCTCAATCTGGCCAGAGCTCAACTCCGAAATTCCGAACGTCCAGGGATCACTCCTACACTAAAGGTGCCAGCCCTGAAAGCTCTTGCTGGTCCTCATCTCCCACTGGTAACCTCTCAAACGAACCACAAACACTTGGGCTCTGAACTTGTTTAGCCTACTAAAACTTCCAACGTACACAGCCTCTCCTGCTCAATCTGGCCAGAGCTCAACACCGAAATTGCGAACGGCCAGCGATTGCTCCTACACTAAAGGTGCCAGCCCTGAAAGCTCTTGCTGGTCCTCATCTCCCACTGGTAACCTCTCAAACGAACCACAAACACTTGGGCTCTGAACTTGTTTAGCCTACTAAAACTTCCAACGTACACAGCCTCTCCTGCTCAATCTGGCCAGAGCTCAACACCGACATTGCGAACGTCCAGCGATTGCTCCTACACTAAAGGTGCCAGCCCTGAAAGCTCTTGCTGGTCCTCATCTCCCACTGGCAACCTCTCAAATGAACCACAAACACTTGGGCTCTGAACTTGTTTAGCCTACTAAAACTTCCAACGTACACAGCCTCTCCTGCTCAATCTGGCCAGAGCTCAACTCCGAAATTGCGAACGGCCAGCGATTGCTCCTACACTAAAGGTGCCAGCCCTGAAAGCTCTTGCTGGTCCTCATCTCCCACTGGTAACCTCTCAAATGAACCACAAACACTTGGGCTCTGAACTTGTTTAGCCTACTAAAACTTCCAACGTACACAGCCTCTCCTGCTCAATCTGCCCAAAATTCAACACCGAAATTGTGAAGGTCCAGCGATTGCTCCTACACTAAAGGTGCCAGCCCTGAAAGCTCTTGCTGGTCCTCATCTCCCACTGGTAACCTCTCAAACGAACCACAAACACTTGGGCTCTGAACTTGTTTAGCCTACTAAAACTTCCAACGTACACAGCCTCTCCTGCTCAATCTGGCCAGAGCTCAACACCAAAATTGCGAACGGCCAGCGATTGCTCCCACACTAAAGGTGCCAGCCCTGAAAGCTCTTGCTGGTCCTCATCTCCCACTGGTAACCTCTCAAACGAACCACAAACACTTGGGCTCTGAACTTGTTTAGCCTACTAAAACTTCCAACGTACACAGCCTCTCCTGCTCAATCTGGCCAGAGCTCAACACCGAAATTGCGAACGTCCAGCGATTGCTCCTACACTAAAGGTGCCAGCCCTGAAAGCTCTTGCTGGTCCTCATCTCCCACTGGTAACCTCTCAAACGAACCACAAACACTTGGGCTCTGAACTTGTTTAGCCTACTAAAACTTCCAACGTACACAGCCTCTCCTGCTCAATCTGGCCAGAGCTCAACTCCGACATTGCGAACGGCCAGCGATTGCTCCTACACTAAAGGTGCCAGCCCTGAAAGCTCTTGCTGGTCCTCATCTCCCACTGGTAACCTCTCAAACGAACCACAAACACTTGGCCTCTGAACTTGTTTAGCCTACTAAAACTTCCAACGTACACAGCCTCTCCTGCTCAATCTGGCCAGAGCTCAACACCGAAATTGTGAACGTCCAGCGATTGCTCCTACACTAAAGGTGCCAGCCCTGAAAGCTCTTGCTGGTCCTCATCTCCCACTGGTAACCTCTCAAACGAACCACAAACACTTGGCCTCTGAACTTGTTTAGCCTACTAAAACTTCCGACGTACACAGCCTCTCCTGCTCAATCTGGCCAGAGCTCAACACCGAAATTGCGAACGTCCAGGGATTGCTCCTACACTAAAGGTGCCAGCCCTGAAAGCTCTTGCTGGTCCTCATCTCCCACTGGTAACCTCTCAAACGAACCACAAACACTTGGGCTCTCAACTTGTTTAGCCTACTAAAACTTCCAACGTACACAGCCTCTCCTGCTCAATCTGGCCAGAGCTCAACTCCGAAATTGCGAACGTCCAGGGATTGCTCCTACACTAAAGGTGCCAGCCCTGAAAGCTCTTGCTGGTCCTCATCTCCCACTGGTAACCTCTCAAATGAACCACAAACACTTGGGCTCTGAACTTGTTTAGCCTACTAAAACTTCCAACGTACACAGCCTCTCCTGCTCAATCTGCCCAAAATTCAACACCAAAATTGTGAAGGTCCAGCGATTGCTCCTACACTAAAGGTGCCAGCCCTGAAAGCTCTTGCTGGTCCTCATCTCCCACTGGTAACCTCTCAAACGAACCACAAACACTTGGGCTCTGAACTTGTTTAGCCTACTAAAACTTCCGACGTACACAGCCTCTCCTGCTCAATCTGCCAAAATTCACCAACGAAATTGCGAACGTCCAGGGATTGCTCCTACACTAAAGGTGCCAGCCCTGAAAGCTCTTGCTGGTCCTCATCTCCCACTGGCAACCTCTCAAACGAACCACAAACACTTGGGCTCTGAACTTGTTTAGCCTACTAAAACTTCCAACGTACACAGCCTCTCCTGCTCAATCTGGCCAGAGCTCAACTCCGAAATTCCGAACGTCCAGGGATTACTCCTACACTAAAGGTGCCAGCCCTGAAAGCTCTTGCTGGTCCTCATCTCCCACTGGTAACCTCTCAAACGAACCACAAACACTTGGCCTCTGAACTTGTTTAGCCTACTAAAACTTCCAACGTACACAGCCTCTCCTGCTCAATCTGGTCAGAGCTCAACACCGAAATTGTGAACGTCCAGCGATTGCTCCTACACTAAAGGTGCCAGCCCTGAAAGCTCTTGCTGGTCCTCATCTCCACTGGTAACCTCTCAAACGAACCACAAACACTTGGGCTCTGAACTTGTTTAGCCTACTAAAACTTCCAACGTACACAGCCTCTCCTGCTCAATCTGGCCAGAGCTCAACACCGAAATTGTGAACGTCCAGCGATTGCTCCTACACTAAAGGTGCCAGCCCTGAAAGCTCTTGCTGGTCCTCATCTCCCACTGGTAACCTCTCAAACGAACCACAAACACTTGGGCTCTGAACTTGTTTAGCCTACTAAAACTTCCAACGTACACAGCCTCTCCTGCTCAATCTGGCCAGAGCTCAACACCGAAATTGCGAACGTCCAGCGATTGCTATTATACACTAAAGGTGCCAGCCCTGAAAGCTCTTGCTGGTCCTCATCTCCCACTGGTAACCTCTCAAACGAACCACAAACACTTGGGCTCTGAACTTGTTTAGCCTACTAAAACTTCCAACGTACACAGCCTCTCCTGCTCAATCTGGCCAGAGCTCAACTCCGAAATTGCGAACGTCCAGCGATTGCTCCTACACTAAAGGTGCCAGCCCTGAAAGCTCTTGCTGGTCCTCAATCTCCCACTGGTAACCTCTCAAACGAACCACAAACACTTGGGCTCTGAACTTGTTTAGCCTACTAAAACTTCCAACGTACACAGCCTCTCCTGCTCAATCTGGCCAGAGCTCAACACCGAAATTGTGAACGTCCAGCGATTGCTCCTACACTAAAGGTGCCAGCCCTGAAAGCTCTTGCTGGTCCTCATCTCCCACTGGTAACCTCTCAAACGAACCACAAACACTTGGGCTCTGAACTTGTTTAGCCTACTAAAACTTCCGACGTACACAGCCTCTCCTGCTCAATCTGGCCAGAGCTCAACACCGAAATTGCGAACGTCCAGGGATTGCTCCTACACTAAAGGTGCCAGCCCTGAAAGCTCTTGCTGGTCCTCATCTCCCACTGGTAACCTCTCAAACGAACCACAAACACTTGGGCTCTGAACTTGTTTAGCCTACTAAAACTTCCAAAGTACACAGCCTCTCCTGCTCAATCTGGCCAGAGCTCAACTCCGAAATTGCGAACGGCCAGCGATTGCTCCTACACTAAAGGTGCCAGCCCTGAAAGCTCTTGCTGGTCCTCATCTCCCACTGGTAACCTCTCAAATGAACCACAAACACTTGGGCTCTGAACTTGTTTAGCCTACTAAAACTTCCAACGTACACAGCCTCTCCTGCTCAATCTGCCCAAAATTCAACACCGAAATTGTGAAGGTCCAGCGATTGCTCCTACACTAAAGGTGCCAGCCCTGAAAGCTCTTGCTGGTCCTCATCTCCCACTGGTAACCTCTCAAACGAACCACAAACACTTGGGCTCTGAACTTGTTTAGCCTACTAAAACTTCCGACGTACACAGCCTCTCCTGCTCAATCTGCCAAAATTCACCAACGAAATTGCGAACGTCCAGGGATTGCTCCTACACTAAAGGTGCCAGCCCTGAAAGCTCTTGCTGGTCCTCATCTCCCACTGGCAACCTCTCAAACGAACCACAAACACTTGGCCTCTGAACTTGTTTAGCCTACTAAAACTTCCAACGTACACAGCCTCTCCTGCTCAATCTGGCCAGAGCTCAACTCCGAAATTCCGAACGTCCAGGGATCACTCCTACACTAAAGGTGCCAGCCCTGAAAGCTCTTGCTGGTCCTCATCTCCCACTGGTAACCTCTCAAACGAACCACAAACACTTGGGCTCTGAACTTGTTTAGCCTACTAAAACTTCCAACGTACACAGCCTCTCCTGCTCAATCTGGCCAGAGCTCAACACCGAAATTGCGAACGGCCAGCGATTGCTCCTACACTAAAGGTGCCAGCCCTGAAAGCTCTTGCTGGTCCTCATCTCCCACTGGTAACCTCTCAAACGAACCACAAACACTTGGGCTCTGAACTTGTTTAGCCTACTAAAACTTCCAACGTACACAGCCTCTCCTGCTCAATCTGGCCAGAGCTCAACACCGACATTGCGAACGTCCAGCGATTGCTCCTACACTAAAGGTGCCAGCCCTGAAAGCTCTTGCTGGTCCTCATCTCCCACTGGCAACCTCTCAAATGAACCACAAACACTTGGGCTCTGAACTTGTTTAGCCTACTAAAACTTCCAACGTACACAGCCTCTCCTGCTCAATCTGGCCAGAGCTCAACTCCGAAATTGCGAACGGCCAGCGATTGCTCCTACACTAAAGGTGCCAGCCCTGAAAGCTCTTGCTGGTCCTCATCTCCCACTGGTAACCTCTCAAATGAACCACAAACACTTGGGCTCTGAACTTGTTTAGCCTACTAAAACTTCCAACGTACACAGCCTCTCCTGCTCAATCTGCCCAAAATTCAACACCGAAATTGTGAAGGTCCAGCGATTGCTCCTACACTAAAGGTGCCAGCCCTGAAAGCTCTTGCTGGTCCTCATCTCCCACTGGTAACCTCTCAAACGAACCACAAACACTTGGGCTCTGAACTTGTTTAGCCTACTAAAACTTCCAACGTACACAGCCTCTCCTGCTCAATCTGGCCAGAGCTCAACACCGAAATTGCGAACGGCCAGCGATTGCTCCCACACTAAAGGTGCCAGCCCTGAAAGCTCTTGCTGGTCCTCATCTCCCACTGGTAACCTCTCAAACGAACCACAAACACTTGGGCTCTGAACTTGTTTAGCCTACTAAAACTTCCAACGTACACAGCCTCTCCTGCTCAATCTGGCCAGAGCTCAACACCGAAATTGCGAACGTCCAGCGATTGCTCCTACACTAAAGGTGCCAGCCCTGAAAGCTCTTGCTGGTCCTCATCTCCCACTGGTAACCTCTCAAACGAACCACAAACACTTGGGCTCTGAACTTGTTTAGCCTACTAAAACTTCCAACGTACACAGCCTCTCCTGCTCAATCTGGCCAGAGCTCAACTCCGACATTGCGAACGGCCAGCGATTGCTCCTACACTAAAGGTGCCAGCCCTGAAAGCTCTTGCTGGTCCTCATCTCCCACTGGTAACCTCTCAAACGAACCACAAACACTTGGCCTCTGAACTTGTTTAGCCTACTAAAACTTCCAACGTACACAGCCTCTCCTGCTCAATCTGGCCAGAGCTCAACACCGAAATTGTGAACGTCCAGCGATTGCTCCTACACTAAAGGTGCCAGCCCTGAAAGCTCTTGCTGGTCCTCATCTCCCACTGGTAACCTCTCAAACGAACCACAAACACTTGGCCTCTGAACTTGTTTAGCCTACTAAAACTTCCGACGTACACAGCCTCTCCTGCTCAATCTGGCCAGAGCTCAACACCGAAATTGCGAACGTCCAGGGATTGCTCCTACACTAAAGGTGCCAGCCCTGAAAGCTCTTGCTGGTCCTCATCTCCCACTGGTAACCTCTCAAACGAACCACAAACACTTGGGCTCTCAACTTGTTTAGCCTACTAAAACTTCCAACGTACACAGCCTCTCCTGCTCAATCTGGCCAGAGCTCAACTCCGAAATTGCGAACGTCCAGGGATTGCTCCTACACTAAAGGTGCCAGCCCTGAAAGCTCTTGCTGGTCCTCATCTCCCACTGGTAACCTCTCAAATGAACCACAAACACTTGGGCTCTGAACTTGTTTAGCCTACTAAAACTTCCAACGTACACAGCCTCTCCTGCTCAATCTGCACAAAATTCAACACCGAAATTGTGAAGGTCCAGCGATTGCTCCTACACTAAAGGTGCCAGCCCTGAAAGCTCTTGCTGGTCCTCATCTCCCACTGGTAACCTCTCAAACGAACCACAAACACTTGGGCTCTGAACTTGTTTAGCCTACTAAAACTTCCGACGTACACAGCCTCTCCTGCTCAATCTGCCAAAATTCACCAACGAAATTGCGAACGTCCAGGGATTGCTCCTACACTAAAGGTGCCAGCCCTGAAAGCTCTTGCTGGTCCTCATCTCCCACTGGCAACCTCTCAAACGAACCACAAACACTTGGGCTCTGAACTTGTTTAGCCTACTAAAACTTCCAACGTACACAGCCTCTCCTGCTCAATCTGGCCAGAGCTCAACTCCGAAATTCCGAACGTCCAGGGATTACTCCTACACTAAAGGTGCCAGCCCTGAAAGCTCTTGCTGGTCCTCATCTCCCACTGGTAACCTCTCAAACGAACCACAAACACTTGGCCTCTGAACTTGTTTAGCCTACTAAAACTTCCAACGTACACAGCCTCTCCTGCTCAATCTGGCCAGAGCTCAACACCGAAATTGTGAACGTCCAGCGATTGCTCCTACACTAAAGGTGCCAGCCCTGAAAGCTCTTGCTGGTCCTCATCTCCCACTGGTAACCTCTCAAACGAACCACAAACACTTGGGCTCTGAACTTGTTTAGCCTACTAAAACTTCCAACGTACACAGCCTCTCCTGCTCAATCTGGCCAGAGCTCAACACCGAAATTGTGAACGTCCAGCGATTGCTCCTACACTAAAGGTGCCAGCCCTGAAAGCTCTTGCTGGTCCTCATCTCCCACTGGTAACCTCTCAAACGAACCACAAACACTTGGGCTCTGAACTTGTTTAGCCTACTAAAACTTCCAACGTACACAGCCTCTCCTGCTCAATCTGGCCAGAGCTCAACACCGAAATTGCGAACGTCCAGCGATTGCTATTATACACTAAAGGTGCCAGCCCTGAAAGCTCTTGCTGGTCCTCATCTCCCACTGGTAACCTCTCAAACGAACCACAAACACTTGGGCTCTGAACTTGTTTAGCCTACTAAAACTTCCAACGTACACAGCCTCTCCTGCTCAATCTGGCCAGAGCTCAACACCGAAATTGTGAACGTCCAGCGATTGCTCCTACACTAAAGGTGCCAGCCCTGAAAGCTCTTGCTGGTCCTCATCTCCCACTGGTAACCTCTGAAATGAACCACAAACACTTGGGCTCTGAACTTGTTTAGCCTACTAAAACTTCCAACGTACACAGCCTCTCCTGCTCAATCTGGCCAGAGCTCAACACCGAAATTGCGAACGTCCAGGGATTGCTCCTACACTAAAGGTGCCAGCCCTGAAAGCTCTTGCTGGTCCTCATCTCCCACTGGTAACCTCTCAAACGAACCACAAACACTTGGGCTCTGAACTTGTTTAGGCTGCTAAAACTTCCAACGTACACAGCCTCTCCTGCTCAATCTGGCCAGAGCTCAACACCGAAATTGCGAACGGCCAGCGATTGCTCCTACACTAAAGGTGCCAGCCCTGAAAGCTCTTGCTGGTCCTCATCTCCCACTGGTAACCTCTCAAACGAACCACAAACACTTGGGCTCTGAACTTGTTTAGCCTACTAAAACTTCCAACGTACACAGCCTCTCCTGCTCAATCTGCCCAAAATTCAACACCGAAATTGCGAACGTCCAGGGATTGCTCCTACACTAAAGGTGCCAGCCCTGAAAGCTCTTGCTGGTCCTCATCTCCCACTGGTAACCTCTCAAACGAACCACAAACACTTGGGCTCTGAACTTGTTTAGCCTACTAAAACTTCCAATGTACACAGCCTCTCCTGCTCAATCTGGCCAGAGCTCAACACTGACATTGCGAACGTCCAGCGATTGCTCCTACACTAAAGGTGCCAGCCCTGAAAGCTTTTGCTGGTCCTCATCTCCCACTGGTAACCTCTCAAACGAACCACAAACACTTGGGCTCTGAACTTGTTTAGGCTGCTAAAACTTCCAACGTACACAGCCTCTCCTGCTCAATCTGGCCAGAGCTCAACACCGAAATTGCGAACGTCCAGCGATTGCTCCTACACTAAAGGTGCCAGCCCTGAAAGCTCTTGCTGGTCCTCATCTCCCACTGGTAACCTCTCAAACGAACCACAAACACTTGGGCTCTGAACTTGTTTAGCCTACTAAAACTTCCAACGTACACAGCCTCTCCTGCTCAATCTGGCCAGAGCTCAACACCGAAATTGCGAACGGCCAGCGATTGCTCCTACACTAAAGGTGCCAGCCCTGAAAGCTCTTGCTGGTCCTCATCTCCCACTGGTAACCTCTGAAATGAACCACAAACACTTGGGCTCTGAACTTGTTTAGCCTACTAAAACTTCCAACGTACACAGCCTCTCCTGCTCAATCTGGCCAGAGCTCAACACCGAAATTGCGAACGTCCAGCGATTGCTCCTACACTAAAGGTGCCAGCCCTGAAAGCTCTTACTGGTCCTCATCTCCCACTGGTAACCTCTCAAACGAACCACAAACACTTGGGCTCTGAACTTGTTTAGCCTACTAAAACTTCCAACGTACACAGCCTCTCCTGCTCAATCTGGCCAGAGCTCAACTCCAAAATTGCGAACGGCCAGCGATTGCTCCTACACTAAAGGTGCCAGCCCTGAAAGCTCTTGCTGGTCCTCATCTCCCACTGGTAACCTCTCAAACGAACCACAAACACTTGGGCTCTGAACTTGTTTAGCCTACTAAAACTTCCAACGTACACAGCCTCTCCTGCTCAATCTGGCCAGAGCTCAACACCGAAATTGCGAACGTCCAGCGATTGCTCCTACACTAAAGGTGCCAGCCCTGAAAGCTCTTGCTGGTCCTCATCTCCCACTGGTAACCTCTCAAACGAACCACAAACACTTGGGCTCTGAACTTGTTTAGCCTACTAAAACTTCCAACGTACACAGCCTCTCCTGCTCAATCTGGCCAGAGCTCAACACCGAAATTGTGAACGTCCAGCGATTGCTCCTACACTAAAGGTGCCAGCCCTGAAAGCTCTTGCTGGTCCTCATCTCCCACTGGTAACCTCTCAAACGAACCACAAACACTTGGGCTCTGAACTTGTTTAGCCTACTAAAACTTCCAACGTACACAGCCTCTCCTGCTCAATCTGCCCAAAATTCAACACCGAAATTGTGAAGGTCCAGCGATTGCTCCTACACTAAAGGTGCCAGCCCTGAAAGCTCTTGCTGGTCCTCATCTCCCACTGGTAACCTCTCAAACGAACCACAAACACTTGGGCTCTGAACTTGTTTAGCCTACTAAAACTTCCAACGTACACAGCCTCTCCTGCTCAATCTGGCCAGAGCTCAACACCGAAATTGCGAACGTCCAGCGATTGCTCCTACACTAAAGGTGCCAGCCCTGAAAGCTCTTGCTGGTCCTCATCTCCCACTGGTAACCTCTCAAACGAACCACAAACACTTGGGCTCTGAACTTGTTTAGCCTACTAAAACTTCCAACGTACACAGCCTCTCCTGCTCAATCTGGCCAGAGCTCAACACCGACATTGCGAACGTCCAGCAATTGCTCCTACACTAAAGGTGCCAGCCCTGAAAGCTCTTGCTGGTCCTCATCTCCCACTGGCAACCTCTCAAACGAACCACAAACACTTGGGCTCTGAACTTGTTTAGCCTACTAAAACTTCCAACGTACACAGCCTCTCCTGCTCAATCTGGCCAGAGCTCAACACCGACATTGCGAACGTCCAGCAATTGCTCCTACACTAAAGGTGCCAGCCCTGAAAGCTCTTGCTGCTCCTCATCTCCCACTGGTAACCTCTCAAACGAACCACAAACACTTGGGCTCTGAACTTGTTTAGCCTACTAAAACTTCCAACGTACACAGCCTCTCCTGCTCAATCTGGCCAGAGCTCAACTCCGAAATTGCGAACGGCCAGCGATTGCTCCTACACTAAAGGTGCCAGCCCTGAAAGCTCTTGCTGGTCCTCATCTCCCACTGGTAACCTCTCAAACGAACCACAAACACTTGGGCTCTGAACTTGTTTAGCCTACTAAAACTTCCAACGTACACAGCCTCTCCTGCTCAATCTGGCCAGAGCTCAACACCAAAATTGCGAACGGCCAGCGATTGCTCCCACACTAAAGGTGCCAGCCCTGAAAGCTCTTGCTGGTCCTCATCTCCCACTGGTAACCTCTCAAACGAACCACAAACACTTGGGCTCTGAACTTGTTTAGCCTACTAAAACTTCCAACGTACACAGCCTCTCCTGCTCAATCTGGCCAGAGCTCAACACCGAAATTGCGAACGTCCAGCGATTGCTCCTACACTAAAGGTGCCAGCCCTGAAAGCTCTTGCTGGTCCTCATCTCCCACTGGTAACCTCTCAAACGAACCACAAACACTTGGGCTCTGAACTTGTTTAGCCTACTAAAACTTCCAACGTACACAGCCTCTCCTGCTCAATCTGGCCAGAGCTCAACACCGAAATTGCGAACGTCCAGCGATTGCTCCTACACTAAAGGTGCCAGCCCTGAAAGCTCTTGCTGGTCCTCATCTCCCACTGGTAACCTCTCAGACGAACCACAAACACTTGGGCTCTGAACTTGTTTAGCCTACTAAAACTTCCAACGTACACAGCCTCTCCTGCTCAATCTGGCCAGAGCTCAACACCGAAATTGCGAACGTCCAGCGATTGCTCCTACACTAAAGGTGCCAGCCCTGAAAGCTCTTGCTGGTCCTCATCTCCCACTGGTAACCTCTCAAACGAACCACAAACACTTGGGCTCTGAACTTGTTTAGCCTACTAAAACTTCCAACGTACACAGCCTCTCCTGCTCAATCTGGCCAGAGCTCAACACCGACATTGCGAACGTCCACCGATTGCTCCTACACTAAAGGTGCCAGCCCTGAAAGCTCTTGCTGGTCCTCATCTCCCACTGGTAACCTCTCAAACGAACCACAAACACTTGGCCTCTGAACTTGTTTAGCCTACTAAAACTTCCAACGTACACAGCCTCTCCTGCTCAATCTGGCCAGAGCTCAACTCCGAAATTGCGAACGGCCAGCGATTGCTCCTACACTAAAGGTGCCAGCCCTGAAAGCTCTTGCTGGTCCTCATCTCCCACTGGTAACCTCTCAAACGAACCACAAACACTTGGGCTCTGAACTTGTTTAGCCTACTAAAACTTCCAACGTACACAGCCTCTCCTGCTCAATCTGGCCAGAGCTCAACACTGACATTGCGAACGTCCAGCGATTGCTCCTACACTAAAGGTGCCAGCCCTGAAAGCTCTTGCTGGTCCTCATCTCCCACTGGTAACCTCTCAAACGAACCACAAACACTTGGGCTCTGAACTTGTTTAGCCTACTAAAACTTCCAACGTACACAGCCTCTCCTGCTCAATCTGGCCAGAGCTCAACTCCGAAATTGCGAACGGCCAGGGATTGCTCCTACACTAAAGGTGCCAGCCCTGAAAGCTCTTGCTGGTCCTCATCTCCCACTGGTAACCTCTCAAACGAACCACAAACACTTGGGCTCTGAACTTGTTTAGCCTACTAAAACTTCCAACGTACACAGCCTCTCCTGCTCAATCTGGCCAGAGCTCAACACCGAAATTGCGAACGTCCAGCGATTGCTCCTACACTAAAGGTGCCAGCCCTGAAAGCTCTTGCTGGTCCTCATCTCCCACTGGTAACCTCTCAAACGAACCACAAACACTTGGGCTCTGAACTTGTTTAGCCTACTAAAACTTCCGACGTACACAGCCTCTCCTGCTCAATCTGGCCAGAGCTCAACACCGAAATTGCGAACGTCCAGCGATTGCTCCTACACTAAAGGTGCCAGCCCTGAAAGCTCTTGCTGGTCCTCATCTCCCACTGGTAACCTCTCAAACGAACCACAAACACTTGGGCTCTGAACTTGTTTAGCCTACTAAAACTTCCAACGTACACAGCCTCTCCTGCTCAATCTGGCCAGAGCTCAACACCGACATTGCGAACGTCCAGCGATTGCTCCTACACTAAAGGTGCCAGCCCTGAAAGCTCTTGCTGGTCCTCATCTCCCACTGGCAACCTCTCAAATGAACCACAAACACTTGGGCTCTGAACTTGTTTAGCCTACTAAAACTTCCAACGTACACAGCCTCTCCTGCTCAATCTGGCCAGAGCTCAACTCCGAAATTGCGAACGGCCAGCGATTGCTCCTACACTAAAGGTGCCAGCCCTGAAAGCTCTTGCTGGTCCTCATCTCCCACTGGTAACCTCTCAAACGAACCACAAACACTTGGGCTCTGAACTTGTTTAGCCTACTAAAACTTCCAACGTACACAGCCTCTCCTGCTCAATCTGGCCAGAGCTCAACACCGAAATTGTGAACGTCCAGCGATTGCTCCTACACTAAAGGTGCCAGCCCTGAAAGCTCTTGCTGGTCCTCATCTCCCACTGGTAACCTCTCAAACGAACCACAAACACTTGGGCTCTGAACTTGTTTAGCCTACTAAAACTTCCGACGTACACAGCCTCTCCTGCTCAATCTGGCCAGAGCTCAACACCGAAATTGCGAACGTCCGGCGATTGCTCCTACACTAAAGGTGCCAGCCCTGAAAGCTCTTGCTGGTCCTCATCTCCCACTGGTAACCTCTCAAACGAACCACAAACACTTGGCCTCTGAACTTGTTTAGCCTACTAAAACTTCCAACGTACACAGCCTCTCCTGCTCAATCTGGCCAGAGCTCAACTCCGAAATTGCGAACGGCCAGCGATTGCTCCTACACTAAAGGTGCCAGCCCTGAAAGCTCTTGCTGGTCCTCATCTCCCACTGGTAACCTCTCAAACGAACCACAAACACTTGGGCTCTGAACTTGTTTAGCCTACTAAAACTTCCAACGTACACAGCCTCTCCTGCTCAATCTGCCCAAAATTCAACACCGAAATTGCGAACGTCCAGGGATTGCTCCTACACTAAAGGTGCCAGCCCTGAAAGCTCTTGCTGGTCCTCATCTCCCACTGGTAACCTCTCAAACGAACCACAAACACTTGGGCTCTGAACTTGTTTAGCCTACTAAAACTTCCAACGTACACAGCCTCTCCTGCTCAATCTGGCCAGAGCTCAACACCGAAATTGTGAACGTCCAGCGACTGCTCCTACACTAAAGGTGCCAGCCCTGAAAGCTCTTGCTGGTCCTCATCTCCCACTGGTAACCTCTCAAACGAACCACAAACACTTGGGCTCTGAACTTGTTTAGCCTACTAAAACTTCCAACGTACACAGCCTCTCCTGCTCAATCTGGCCAGAGCTCAACACCGAAATTGTGAACGTCCAGCGATTGCTCCTACACTAAAGGTGCCAGCCCTGAAAGCTCTTGCTGGTCCTCATCTCCCACTGGTAACCTCTCAAACGAACCACAAACACTTGGGCTCTGAACTTGTTTAGCCTACTAAAACTTCCAACGTACACAGCCTCTCCTGCTCAATCTGGCCAGAGCTCAACACCGAAATTGCGAACGTCCAGCGATTGCTCCTACACTAAAGGTGCCAGCCCTGAAAGCTCTTGCTGGTCCTCATCTCCCACTGGTAACCTCTCAAACGAACCACAAACACTTGGGCTCTGAACTTGTTTAGCCTACTAAAACTTCCAACGTACACAGCCTCTCCTGCTCAATCTGGCCAGAGCTCAACACCGAAATTGCGAACGTCCAGCGATTGCTATTATACACTAAAGGTGCCAGCCCTGAAAGCTCTTGCTGGTCCTCATCTCCCACTGGTAACCTCTCAAACGAACCACAAACACTTGGGCTCTGAACTTGTTTAGCCTACTAAAACTTCCAACGTACACAGCCTCTCCTGCTCAATCTGGCCAGAGCTCAACACCGAAATTGTGAACGTCCAGCGATTGCTCCTACACTAAAGGTGCCAGCCCTGAAAGCTCTTGCTGGTCCTCATCTCCCACTGGTAACCTCTCAAACGAACCACAAACACTTGGGCTCTGAACTTGTTTAGCCTACTAAAACTTCCAACGTACACAGCCTCTCCTGCTCAATCTGGCCAGAGCTCAACACCGAAATTGCGAACGTCCAGCGATTGCTCCTACACTAAAGGTGCCAGCCCTGAAAGCTCTTGCTGGTCCTCATCTCCCACTGGTAACCTCTCAAACGAACCACAAACACTTGGGCTCTGAACTTGTTTAGCCTACTAAAACTTCCAACGTACACAGCCTCTCCTGCTCAATCTGGCCAGAGCTCAACACCGAAATTGCGAACGTCCAGCGATTGCTATTATACACTAAAGGTGCCAGCCCTGAAAGCTCTTGCTGGTCCTCATCTCCCACTGGTAACCTCTCAAACGAACCACAAACACTTGGCTCTGAACTTGTTTAGCCTACTAAAACTTCCAACGTACACAGCCTCTCCTGCTCAATCTGGCCAGAGCTCAACTCCGAAATTGCGAACGTCCAGCGATTGCTCCTACACTAAAGGTGCCAGCCCTGAAAGCTCTTGCTGCTCCTCATCTCCCACTGGTAACCTCTCAAACGAACCACAAACACTTGGGCTCTGAACTTGTTTAGCCTACTAAAACTTCCAACGTACACAGCCTCTCCTGCTCAATCTGGCCAGAGCTCAACACCGAAATTGTGAACGTCCAGCGATTGCTCCTACACTAAAGGTGCCAGCCCTGAAAGCTCTTGCTGGTCCTCATCTCCCACTGGTAACCTCTCAAACGAACCACAAACACTTGGCCTCTGAACTTGTTTAGCCTACTAAAACTTCCAACGTACACAGCCTCTCCTGCTCAATCTGGCCAGAGCTCAACACCGAAATTGCGAACGTCCAGCGATTGCTCCTACACTAAAGGTGCCAGCCCTGAAAGCTCTTGCTGGTCCTCATCTCCCACTGGTAACCTCTCAAACGAACCACAAACACTTGGCCTCTGAACTTGTTTAGCCTACTAAAACTTCCAACGTACACAGCCTCTCCTGCTCAATCTGGCCAGAGCTCAACTCCGAAATTGCGAACGGCCAGCGATTGCTCCTACACTAAAGGTGCCAGCCCTGAAAGCTCTTGCTGGTCCTCATCTCCCACTGGTAACCTCTCAAACGAACCACAAACACTTGGGCTCTGAACTTGTTTAGCCTACTAAAACTTCCAACGTACACAGCCTCTCCTGCTCAATCTGCCCAAAATTCACCAACGAAATTACGAACGTCCAGGGATTGCTCCTACACTAAAGGTGCCAGCCCTGAAAGCTCTTGCTGGTCCTCATCTCCCACTGGTAACCTCTCAAACGAACCACAAACACTTGGGCTCTGAACTTGTTTAGGCTGCTAAAACTTCCAACGTACACAGCCTCTCCTGCTCAATCTGGCCAGAGCTCAACACCGAAATTGTGAACGTCCAGCGACTGCTCCTACACTAAAGGTGCCAGCCCTGAAAGCTCTTGCTGGTCCTCATCTCCCACTGGTAACCTCTCAAACGAACCACAAACACTTGGGCTCTGAACTTGTTTAGCCTACTAAAACTTCCAACGTACACAGCCTCTCCTGCTCAATCTGGCCAGAGCTCAACACCGAAATTGTGAACGTCCAGCGATTGCTCCTACACTAAAGGTGCCAGCCCTGAAAGCTCTTGCTGGTCCTCATCTCCCACTGGTAACCTCTCAAACGAACCACAAACACTTGGGCTCTGAACTTGTTTAGCCTACTAAAACTTCCAACGTACACAGCCTCTCCTGCTCAATCTGGCCAGAGCTCAACACCGAAATTGCGAACGTCCAGCGATTGCTCCTACACTAAAGGTGCCAGCCCTGAAAGCTCTTGCTGGTCCTCATCTCCCACTGGTAACCTCTCAAACGAACCACAAACACTTGGGCTCTGAACTTGTTTAGCCTACTAAAACTTCCAACGTACACAGCCTCTCCTGCTCAATCTGGCCAGAGCTCAACACCGAAATTGCGAACGTCCAGCGATTGCTATTATACACTAAAGGTGCCAGCCCTGAAAGCTCTTGCTGGTCCTCATCTCCCACTGGTAACCTCTCAAACGAACCACAAACACTTGGGCTCTGAACTTGTTTAGCCTACTAAAACTTCCAACGTACACAGCCTCTCCTGCTCAATCTGGCCAGAGCTCAACACCGAAATTGCGAACGTCCAGCGATTGCTCCTACACTAAAGGTGCCAGCCCTGAAAGCTCTTGCTGCTCCTCATCTCCCACTGGTAACCTCTGAAATGAACCACAAACACTTGGGCTCTGAACTTGTTTAGCCTACTAAAACTTCCAACGTACACAGCCTCTCCTGCTCAATCTGGCCAGAGCTCAACACCGAAATTGCGAACGGCCAGCGATTGCTCCTACACTAAAGGTGCCAGCCCTGAAAGCTCTTGCTGGTCCTCATCTCCCACTGGTAACCTCTCAAACGAACCACAAACACTTGGGCTCTGAACTTGTTTAGGCTGCTAAAACTTCCAACGTACACAGCCTCTCCTGCTCAATCTGGCCAGAGCTCAACACCGAAATTGCGAACGGCCAGCGATTGCTCCTACACTAAAGGTGCCAGCCCTGAAAGCTCTTGCTGGTCCTCATCTCCCACTGGTAACCTCTCAAACGAACCACAAACACTTGGGCTCTGAACTTGTTTAGCCTACTAAAACTTCCAACGTACACAGCCTCTCCTGCTCAATCTGGCCAGAGCTCAACACCGAAATTGCGAACGTCCAGCGATTGCTCCCACACTAAAGGTTCCAGCCCTGAAAGCTGTTGCTGGTCCTCATCTCCCACTGGCAACTTCTCAAACGAACCACAAACACTTGGGCTCTGAACTTGTTTAGCCTACTAAAACTTCCAACGTACACAGCCTCTCCTGCTCAATCTGCCCAAAATTCAACACCGAAATTGCGAACGTCCAGGGATTGCTCCTACACTAAAGGTGCCAGCCCTGAAAGCTCTTGCTGGTCCTCATCTCCCACTGGTAACCTCTCAAACGAACCACAAACACTTGGGCTCTGAACTTGTTTAGCCTACTAAAACTTCCAACGTACACAGCCTCTCCTGCTCAATCTGGCCAGAGCTCAACACCGACATTGCGAACGTCCAGCGATTGCTCCTACACTAAAGGTGCCAGCCCTGAAAGCTCTTGCTGGTCCTCATCTCCCACTGGTAACCTCTCAAACGAACCACAAACACTTGGGCTCTGAACTTGTTTAGCCTACTAAAACTTCCAACGTACACAGCCTCTCCTGCTCAATCTGCCCAAAATTCACCAACGAAATTACGAACGTCCAGGGATTGCTCCTACACTAAAGGTGCCAGCCCTGAAAGCTCTTGCTGGTCCTCATCTCCCACTGGTAACCTCTCAAACGAACCACAAACACTTGGGCTCTGAACTTGTTTAGCCTACTAAAACTTCCAACGTACACAGCCTCTCCTGCTCAATCTGGCCAGAGCTCAACACCGAAATTGCGAACGTCCAGCGATTGCTCCTACACTAAAGGTGCCAGCCCTGAAAGCTCTTGCTGGTCCTCATCTCCCACTGGTAACCTCTCAAACGAACCACAAACACTTGGCCTCTGAACTTGTTTAGCCTACTAAAACTTCCAACGTACACAGCCTCTCCTGCTCAATCTGGCCAGAGCTCAACACCGAAATTGCGAACGGCCAGCGATTGCTCCTACACTAAAGGTGCCAGCCCTGAAAGCTCTTGCTGGTCCTCATCTCCCACTGGTAACCTCTGAAATGAACCACAAACACTTGGGCTCTGAACTTGTTTAGCCTACTAAAACTTCCAACGTACACAGCCTCTCCTGCTCAATCTGGCCAGAGCTCAACACCGAAATTGCGAACGTCCAGCGATTGCTCCTACACTAAAGGTGCCAGCCCTGAAAGCTCTTACTGGTCCTCATCTCCCACTGGTAACCTCTCAAACGAACCACAAACACTTGGGCTCTGAACTTGTTTAGCCTACTAAAACTTCCAACGTACACAGCCTCTCCTGCTCAATCTGGCCAGAGCTCAACACCGAAATTGCGAACGGCCAGCGATTGCTCCTACCCTAAAGGTGCCAGCCCTGAAAGCTCTTGCTGGTCCTCATCTCCCACTGGTAACCTCTCAAACGAACCACAAACACTTGGGCTCTGAACTTGTTTAGCCTACTAAAACTTCCAACGTACACAGCCTCTCCTGCTCAATCTGGCCAGAGCTCAACACCGAAATTGCGAACGTCCAGCGATTGCTCCTACACTAAAGGTGCCAGCCCTGAAAGCTCTTGCTGGTCCTCATCTCCCACTGGTAACCTCTCAAACGAACCACAAACACTTGGGCTCTGAACTTGTTTAGCCTACTAAAACTTCCAACGTACACAGCCTCTCCTGCTCAATCTGGCCAGAGCTCAACACCGAAATTGCGAACGTCCAGCGATTGCTCCTACACTAAAAGTGCCAGCCCTGAAAGCTCTTGCTGGTCCTCATCTCCCACTGGTAACCTCTCAAACGAACCACAAACACTTGGGCTCTGAACTTGTTTAGCCTACTAAAACTTCCAACGTACACAGCCTCTCCTGCTCAATCTGGCCAGAGCTCAACACCGAAATTGCGAACGTCCAGGGATTGCTCCTACACTAAAGGTGCCAGCCCTGAAAGCTCTTGCTGGTCCTCATCTCCCACTGGTAACCTCTCAAACGAACCACAAACACTTGGGCTCTGAACTTGTTTAGGCTGCTAAAACTTCCAACGTACACAGCCTCTCCTGCTCAATCTGGCCAGAGCTCAACACCGAAATTGCGAACGGCCAGCGATTGCTCCTACACTAAAGGTGCCAGCCCTGAAAGCTCTTGCTGGTCCTCATCTCCCACTGGTAACCTCTCAAACGAACCACAAACACTTGGGCTCTGAACTTGTTTAGCTTACTAAAACTTCCAACGTACACAGCCTCTCCTGCTCAATCTGGCCAGAGCTCAACACCGAAATTGCGAACGTCCAGGGATTGCTCCTACACTAAAGGTGCCAGCCCTGAAAGCTGTTGCTGGTCCTCATCTCCCACTGGCAACCTCTCAAACGAACCACAAACACTTGGCCTCTGAACTTGTTTAGCCTACTAAAACTTCCAACGTACACAGCCTCTCCTGCTCAATCTGCCCAAAATTCAACACCGAAATTGCGAACGTCCAGGGATTGCTCCTACACTAAAGGTGCCAGCCCTGAAAGCTCTTGCTGGTCCTCATCTCCCACTGGTAACCTCTCAAACGAACCACAAACACTTGGGCTCTGAACTTGTTTAGCCTACTAAAACTTCCAACGTACACAGCCTCTCCTGCTCAATCTGGCCAGAGCTCAACACCGACATTGCGAACGTCCAGCGATTGCTCCTACACTAAAGGTGCCAGCCCTGAAAGCTCTTGCTGGTCCTCATCTCCCACTGGTAACCTCTCAAACGAAACACAAACACTTGGCCTCTGAACTTGTTTAGCCTACTAAAACTTCCAACGTACACAGCCTCTCCTGCTCAATCTGGCCAGAGCTCAACACCGACATTGCGAACGTCCAGCGATTGCTCCTACACTAAAGGTGCCAGCCCTGAAAGCTCTTGCTGGTCCTCATCTCCCACTGGTAACCTCTCAAACGAACCACAAACACTTGGGCTCTGAACTTGTTTAGCCTACTAAAACTTCCAACGTACACAGCCTCTCCTGCTCAATCTGGCCAGAGCTCAACACCGACATTGCGAACGTCCAGCGATTGCTCCTACACTAAAGGTGCCAGCCCTGAAAGCTCTTGCTGGTCCTCATCTCCCACTGGTAACCTCTCAAACGAACCACAAACACTTGGGCTCTGAACTTGTTTAGCCTACTAAAACTTCCAACGTACACAGCCTCTCCTGCTCAATCTGGCCAGAGCTCAACACCGACATTGCGAACGTCCAGCGATTGCTCCTACACTAAAGGTGCCAGCCCTGAAAGCTCTTGCTGGTCCTCATCTCCCACTGGTAACCTCTCAAACGAACCACAAACACTTGGGCTCTGAACTTGTTTAGCCTACTAAAACTTCCAACGTACACAGCCTCTCCTGCTCAATCTGGCCAGAGCTCAACACCGAAATTGCGAACGGCCAGCGATAGCTCCTACACTAAAGGTGCCAGCCCTGAAAGCTCTTGCTGGTCCTCATCTCCCACTGGTAACCTCTGAAATGAACCACAAACACTTGGGCTCTGAACTTGTTTAGCCTACTAAAACTTCCAACGTACACAGCCTCTCCTGCTCAATCTGGCCAGAGCTCAACACCGAAATTGCGAACGTCCAGCGATTGCTCCTACACTAAAGGTGCCAGCCCTGAAAGCTCTTACTGGTCCTCATCTCCCACTGGTAACCTCTCAAACGAACCACAAACACTTGGGCTCTGAACTTGTTTAGCCTACTAAAACTTCCAACGTACACAGCCTCTCCTGCTCAATCTGGCCAGAGCTCAACACCGAAATTGCGAACGGCCAGCGATTGCTCCTACCCTAAAGGTGCCAGCCCTGAAAGCTCTTGCTGGTCCTCATCTCCCACTGGTAACCTCTCAAACGAACCACAAACACTTGGGCTCTGAACTTGTTTAGCCTACTAAAACTTCCAACGTACACAGCCTCTCCTGCTCAATCTGGCCAGAGCTCAACACCGAAATTGCGAACGTCCAGCGATTGCTCCTACACTAAAGGTGCCAGCCCTGAAAGCTCTTGCTGGTCCTCATCTCCCACTGGTAACCTCTCAAACGAACCACAAACACTTGGGCTCTGAACTTGTTTAGCCTACTAAAACTTCCAACGTACACAGCCTCTCCTGCTCAATCTGGCCAGAGCTCAACACCGACATTGCGAACGTCCAGCGATTGCTCCTACACTAAAGGTGCCAGCCCTGAAAGCTCTTGCTGGTCCTCATCTCCCACTGGTAACCTCTCAAACGAACCACAAACACTTGGGCTCTGAACTTGTTTAGCCTACTAAAACTTCCAACGTACACAGCCTCTCCTGCTCAATCTGCCCAAAATTCAACACCGAAATTGCGAAAGTCCAGCGATTGCTCCTACACTAAAGGTGCCAGCCCTGAAAGCTCTTGCTGGTCCTCATCTCCCACTGGTAACCTCTCAAACGAACCACAAACACTTGGGCTCTGAACTTGTTTAGCCTACTAAAACTTCCAACGTACACAGCCTCTCCTGCTCAATCTGGCCAGAGCTCAACACCGAAATTGTGAACGTCCAGCGATTGCTCCTACACTAAAGGTGCCAGCCCTGAAAGCTCTTGCTGGTCCTCATCTCCCACTGGTAACCTCTCAAACGAACCACAAACACTTGGGCTCTGAACTTGTTTAGCCTACTAAAACTTCCAACGTACACAGCCTCTCCTGCTCAATCTGGCCAGAGCTCAACTCCGAAATTGCGAACGGCCAGCGATTGCTCCTACACTAAAGGTGCCAGCCCTGAAAGCTCTTGCTGGTCCTCATCTCCCACTGGTAACCTCTCAAACGAACCACAAACACTTGGGCTCTGAACTTGTTTAGCCTACTAAAACTTCCAACGTACACAGCCTCTCCTGCTCAATCTGGCCAGAGCTCAACACCGAAATTGCGAATGGCCAGCGATTGCTATTATACACTAAAGGTGCCAGCCCTGAAAGCTCTTGCTGCTCCTCATCTCCCACTGGTAACCTCTCAAACGAACCACAAACACTTGGGCTCTGAACTTGTTTAGCCTACTAAAACTTCCAACGTACACAGCCTCTCCTGCTCAATCTGGCCAGAGCTCAACACCGAAATTGCGAACGGCCAGCGATTGCTCCTACACTAAAGGTGCCAGCCCTGAAAGCTCTTGCTGCTCCTCATCTCCCACTGGTAACCTCTCAAACGAACCACAAACACTTGGGCTCTGAACTTGTTTAGGCTGCTAAAACTTCCAACGTACACAGCCTCTCCTGCTCAATCTGGCCAGAGCTCAACACCGAAATTGCGAACGGCCAGCGATTGCTCCTACACTAAAGGTGCCAGCCCTGAAAGCTCTTGCTGGTCCTCATCTCCCACTGGTAACCTCTCAAACGAACCACAAACACTTGGGCTCTGAACTTGTTTAGCTTACTAAAACTTCCAACGTACACAGCCTCTCCTGCTCAATCTGGCCAGAGCTCAACACCGAAATTGCGAACGTCCAGCAATTGCTCCTACACTAAAGGTGCCAGCCCTGAAAGCTGTTGCTGGTCCTCATCTCCCACTGGCAACCTCTCAAACGAACCACAAACACTTGGCCTCTGAACTTGTTTAGCCTACTAAAACTTCCAACGTACACAGCCTCTCCTGCTCAATCTGCCCAAAATTCAACACCGAAATTGCGAACGTCCAGGGATTGCTCCTACACTAAAGGTGCCAGCCCTGAAAGCTCTTGCTGGTCCTCATCTCCCACTGGTAACCTCTCAAACGAACCACAAACACTTGGGCTCTGAACTTGTTTAGCCTACTAAAACTTCCAACGTACACAGCCTCTCCTGCTCAATCTGGCCAGAGCTCAACACCGACATTGCGAACGTCCAGCGATTGCTCCTACACTAAAGGTGCCAGCCCTGAAAGCTCTTGCTGGTCCTCATCTCCCACTGGTAACCTCTCAAACGAAACACAAACACTTGGCCTCTGAACTTGTTTAGCCTACTAAAACTTCCAACGTACACAGCCTCTCCTGCTCAATCTGGCCAGAGCTCAACACCGAAATTGCGAACGGCCAGCGATTGCTCCTACACTAAAGGTGCCAGCCCTGAAAGCTCTTGCTGGTCCTCATCTCCCACTGGTAACCTCTCAAACGAACCACAAACACTTGGGCTCTGAACTTGTTTAGGCTGCTAAAACTTCCAACGTACACAGCCTCTCCTGCTCAATCTGGCCAGAGCTCAACACCGAAATTGCGAACGGCCAGCGATTGCTCCTACACTAAAGGTGCCAGCCCTGAAAGCTCTTGCTGCTCCTCATCTCCCACTGGTAACCTCTCAAACGAACCACAAACACTTGGCCTCTGAACTTGTTTAGCCTACTAAAACTTCCGACGTACACAGCCTCTCCTGCTCAATCTGGCCAGAGCTCAACACCGAAATTGCGAACGTCCAGCGATTGCTCCTACACTAAAGGTGCCAGCCCTGAAAGCTCTTGCTGGTCCTCATCTCCCACTGGTAACCTCTCAAACGAACCACAAACACTTGGGCTCTGAACTTGTTTAGCCTACTAAAACTTCCAACGTACACAGCCTCTCCTGCTCAATCTGGCCAGAGCTCAACACCGAAATTGCGAACGGCCAGCGATTGCTCCTACACTAAAGGTGCCAGCCCTGAAAGCTCTTGCTGGTCCTCATCTCCCACTGGTAACCTCTGAAATGAACCACAAACACTTGGGCTCTGAACTTGTTTAGCCTACTAAAACTTCCAACGTACACAGCCTCTCCTGCTCAATCTGGCCAGAGCTCAACACCGAAATTGCGAACGTCCAGCGATTGCTCCTACACTAAAGGTGCCAGCCCTGAAAGCTCTTACTGGTCCTCATCTCCCACTGGTAACCTCTCAAACGAACCACAAACACTTGGGCTCTGAACTTGTTTAGCCTACTAAAACTTCCAACGTACACAGCCTCTCCTGCTCAATCTGGCCAGAGCTCAACACCGAAATTGCGAACGGCCAGCGATTGCTCCTACCCTAAAGGTGCCAGCCCTGAAAGCTCTTGCTGGTCCTCATCTCCCACTGGTAACCTCTCAAACGAAACCACAAACACTTGGGCTCTGAACTTGTTTAGCCTACTAAAACTTCCAACGTACACAGCCTCTCCTGCTCAATCTGGCCAGAGCTCAACACCGAAATTGCGAACGTCCAGCGATTGCTCCTACACTAAAGGTGCCAGCCCCTGAAAGCTCTTGCTGGTCCTCATCTCCCACTGGTAACCTCTCAAACGAAACACAAACACTTGGGCTCTGAACTTGTTTAGCCTACTAAAACTTCCAACGTACACAGCCTCTCCTGCTCAATCTGGCCAGAGCTCAACACCGACATTGCGAACGTCCAGCGATTGCTCCTACACTAAAGGTGCCAGCCCTGAAAGCTCTTGCTGGTCCTCATCTCCCACTGGTAACCTCTCAAACGAACCACAAACACTTGGGCTCTGAACTTGTTTAGCCTACTAAAACTTCCAACGTACACAGCCTCTCCTGCTCAATCTGCCCAAAATTCAACACCGAAATTGCGAACGTCCAGCGATTGCTCCTACACTAAAGGTGCCAGCCCTGAAAGCTCTTGCTGGTCCTCATCTCCCACTGGTAACCTCTCAAACGAACCACAAACACTTGGGCTCTGAACTTGTTTAGCCTACTAAAACTTCCAACGTACACAGCCTCTCCTGCTCAATCTGGCCAGAGCTCAACACCGAAATTGTGAACGTCCAGCGATTGCTCCTACACTAAAGGTGCCAGCCCTGAAAGCTCTTGCTGCTCCTCATCTCCCACTGGTAACCTCTCAAACGAACCACAAACACTTGGGCTCTGAACTTGTTTAGCCTACTAAAACTTCCAACGTACACAGCCTCTCCTGCTCAATCTGGCCAGAGCTCAACTCCGAAATTGCGAACGGCCAGCGATTGCTCCTACACTAAAGGTGCCAGCCCTGAAAGCTCTTGCTGGTCCTCATCTCCCACTGGTAACCTCTCAAACGAACCACAAACACTTGGGCTCTGAACTTGTTTAGCCTACTAAAACTTCCAACGTACACAGCCTCTCCTGCTCAATCTGGCCAGAGCTCAACACCGAAATTGCGAATGGCCAGCGATTGCTATTATACACTAAAGGTGCCAGCCCTGAAAGCTCTTGCTGGTCCTCATCTCCCACTGGTAACCTCTCAAACGAACCACAAACACTTGGGCTCTGAACTTGTTTAGCCTACTAAAACTTCCAACGTACACAGCCTCTCCTGCTCAATCTGGCCAGAGCTCAACACCGAAATTGCGAACGTCCAGGATTGCTCCTATACTAAAGGTGCCAGCCCTGAAAGCTCTTGCTGGTCCTCATCTCCCACTGGTAACCTCTCAAATGAACCACAAACACTTGGGCTCTGAACTTGTTTAGCCTACTAAAACTTCCAACGTACACAGCCTCTCCTGCTCAATCTGGCCAGAGCTCAACACCGAAATTGCGAACGTCCAGGGATTGCTCCTACACTAAAGGTGCCAGCCCTGAAAGCTCTTGCTGGTCCTCATCTCCCACTGGTAACCTCTCAAACGAACCACAAACACTTGGGCTCTGAACTTGTTTAGCCTACTAAAACTTCCAACGTACACAGCCTCTCCTGCTCAATCTGGCCAGAGCTCAACACCGAAATTGCGAACGTCCAGCAATTGCTCCTACACTAAAGGTGCCAGCCCTGAAAGCTCTTGCTGGTCCTCATCTCCCACTGGCAACCTCTCAAACGAACCACAAACACTTGGGCTCTGAACTTGTTTAGCCTACTAAAACTTCCAACGTACACAGCCTCTCCTGCTCAATCTGCCCAAAATTCAACACCGAAATTGCGAACGTCCAGGGATTGCTCCTACACTAAAGGTGCCAGCCCTGAAAGCTCTTGCTGGTCCTCATCTCCCACTGGTAACCTCTCAAACGAACCACAAACACTTGGGCTCTGAACTTGTTTAGCCTACTAAAACTTCCAACGTACACAGCCTCTCCTGCTCAATCTGGCCAGACCTCAACACCAAAATTGCGAACGGCCAGCGATTGCTCCTACACTAAAGGTGCCAGCCCTGAAAGCTCTTGCTGGTCCTCATCTCCCACTGGTAACCTCTCAAACGAACCACAAACACTTGGGCTCTGAACTTGTTTAGCCTACTAAAACTTCCAACGTACACAGCCTCTCCTGCTCAATCTGGCCAGAGCTCAACACCGAAATTGCGAACGTCCAGCGATTGCTCCTACACTAAAGGTGCCAGCCCTGAAAGCTCTTGCTGGTCCTCATCTCCCACTGGTAACCTCTCAAACGAACCACAAACACTTGGGCTCTGAACTTGTTTAGCCTACTAAAACTTCCAACGTACACAGCCTCTCCTGCTCAATCTGGCCAGAGCTCCACACCGAAATTGCGAACGTCCAGCGATTGCTCCTACACTAAAGGTGCCAGCCCTGAAAGCTCTTGCTGGTCCTCATCTCCCACTGGTAACCTCTCAAACGAACCACAAACACTTGGGCTCTGAACTTGTTTAGCCTACTAAAACTTCCAACGTACACAGCCTCTCCTGCTCAATCTGGCCAGAGCTCAACACCGAAATTGCGAACGTCCAGCGATTGCTCCTACACTAAAGGTGCCAGCCCTGAAAGCTCTTACTGGTCCTCATCTCCCACTGGTAACCTCTCAAACGAACCACAAACACTTGGGCTCTGAACTTGTTTAGCCTACTAAAACTTCCAACGTACACAGCCTCTCCTGCTCAATCTGGCCAGAGCTCATAAACACCGACATTGCGAACGTCCAGGGATTGCTCCTACACTAAAGGTGCCAGCCCTGAAAGCTCTTGCTGGTCCTCATCTCCCACTGGTAACCTCTCAAACGAACCACAAACACTTGGGCTCTGAACTTGTTTAGCCTACTAAAACTTCCAACGTACACAGCCTCTCCTGCTCAATCTGGCCAATCAACACCGAAATTGCGAACGGCCAGCGATTGCTCCTACACTAAAGGTGCCAGCCCTGAAAGCTCTTGCTGGTCCTCATCTCCCACTGGTAACCTCTCAAACGAACCACAAACACTTGGGCTCTGAACTTGTTTAGCCTACTAAAACTTCCAACGTACACAGCCTCTCCTGCTCAATCTGGACAGAGCTCAACACCGAAATTGCGAACGGCCAGCGATTGCTCCTACACTAAAGGTGCCAGCCCTGAAAGCTCTTGCTGGTCCTCATCTCCCACTGGTAACCTCTCAAATGAACCACAAACACTTGGGCTCTGAACTTGTTTAGGCTGCTAAAACTTCCAACGTACACAGCCTCTCCTGCTCAATCCGGCCAGAGCTCAACACCGAAATTGTGAAAGTCCAGCGATTGCTCCTACACTAAAGGTGCCAGCCCTGAAAGCTCTTGCTGGTCCTCATCTCCCACTGGTAACCTCTCAAACGAACCACAAACACTTGGGCTCTGAACTTGTTTAGCCTACTAAAACTTCCAACGTACACAGCCTCTCCTGCTCAATCTGGCCAGAGCTCAACTCCGAAATTGCGAACGTCCAGCGATTGCTCCTACACTAAAGGTGCCAGCCCTGAAAGCTCTTGCTGGTCCTCATCTCCCACTGGTAACCTCTCAAACGAACCACAAACACTTGGGCTCTGAACTTGTTTAGCCTACTAAAACTTCCGACGTACACAGCCTCTCCTGCTCAATCTGGCCAGAGCTCAACAACGAAATTGCGAACGTCCAGGGATTGCTCCTACACTAAAGGTGCCAGCCCTGAAAGCTCTTGCTGGTCCTCATCTCCCACTGGTAACCTCTCAAACGAACCACAAACACTTGGTCTCTGAACTTGTTTAGCCTACTAAAACTTCCAACGTACACAGCCTCTCCTGCTCAATCTGGCCAGAGCTCAACACCGAAATTGCGAACGTCCAGCGATTGCTCCTACACTAAAGGTGCCAGCCCTGAAAGCTCTTGCTGGTCCTCATCTCCCACTGGTAACCTCTCAAAAGAACCACAAACACTTGGGCACTGAACTTGTTTAGCCTACTAAAACTTCCAACGTACACAGCCTCTCCTGCTCAATCTGGCCAGAGCTCAACACCGAAATTGCGAACGGCCAGCGATTGCTCCTACACTAAAGGTGCCAGCCCTGAAAGCTCTTGCTGGTCCTCATCTCCCACTGGTAACCTCTCAAACGAACCACAAACACTTGGGCTCTGAACTTGTTTAGCCTACTAAAACTTCCAACGTACACAGCCTCTCCTGCTCAATCTGGCCAGAGCTCAACACCGAAATTGCGAACGGCCAGCGATTGCTCCTACACTAAAGGTGCCAGCCCTGAAAGCTCTTGCTGGTCCTCATCTCCCACTGGTAACCTCTCAAACGAACCACAAACACTTGGGCACTGAACTTGTTTAGCCTACTAAAACTTCCAACGTACACAGCCTCTCCTGCTCAATCTGGCCAGAGCTCAACACCGAAATTGCGAACGGCCAGCGATTGCTCCTACACTAAAGGTGCCAGCCCTGAAAGCTCTTGCTGGTCCTCATCTCCCACTGGTAACCTCTCAAACGAACCACAAACACTTGGGCTCTGAACTTGTTTAGCCTACTAAAACTTCCAACGTACACAGCCTCTCCTGCTCAATCTGGCCAGAGCTCAACACCGAAATTGCGAACGGCCAGCGATTGCTCCTACACTAAAGGTGCCAGCCCTGAAAGCTCTTGCTGCTCCTCATCTCCCACTGGTAACCTCTCAAACGAACCACAAACACTTGGGCTCTGAACTTGTTTAGCCTACTAAAACTTCCAACGTACACAGCCTCTCCTGCTCAATCTGGCCAGAGCTCAACACCGAAATTGCGAACAGCCAGCGATTGCTCCTACACTAAAGGTGCCAGCCCTGAAAGCTCTTGCTGGTCCTCATCTCCCACTGGTAACCTCTCAAACGAACCACAAACACTTGGGCTCTGAACTTGTTTAGCCTACTAAAACTTCCAACGTACACAGCCTCTCCTGCTCAATCTGCCCAAAATTCAACACTGAAATTGCGAACGTCCAGCGATTGCTCCTACACTAAAGGTGCCAGCCCTGAAAGCTCTTGCTGGTCCTCATCTCCCACTGGTAACCTCTCAAACGAACCACAAACACTTGGGCTCTGAACTTGTTTAGCCTACTAAAACTTCCAACGTACACAGCCTCTCCTGCTCAATCTGGCCAGAGCTCAACACCGAAATTGCGAACGTCCAGCAATTGCTCCTACACTAAAGGTGCCAGCCCTGAAAGCTCTTGCTGGTCCTCATCTCCCACTGGTAACCTCTCAAACGAACCACAAACACTTGGGCTCTGAACTTGTTTAGCCTACTAAAACTTCCAACGTACACAGCCTCTCCTGCTCAATCTGGCCAGAGCTCAACACCGAAATTGCGAATGGCCAGCGATTGCTATTATACACTAAAGGTGCCAGCCCTGAAAGCTCTTGCTGGTCCTCATCTCCCACTGGTAACCTCTCAAACGAACCACAAACACTTGGGCTCTGAACTTGTTTAGCCTACTAAAACTTCCAACGTACACAGCCTCTCCTGCTCAATATGGCCAGAGCTCAACACCGAAATTGCGAACGTCCAGGGATTGCTCCTATACTAAAGGTGCCAGCCCTGAAAGCTCTTGCTGGTCCTCATCTCCATTGGTAACCTCTCAAATGAACCACAAACACTTGGGCTCTGAACTTGTTTAGCCTACTAAAACTTCCAACGTACACAGCCTCTCCTGCTCAATCTGGCCAGAGCTCAACACCGAAATTGCGAACGTCCAGTGATTGCTCCTACACTAAAGGTGCCAGCCCTGAAAGCTCTTGCTGGTCCTCATCTCCCACTGGTAACCTCTCAAACGAACCACAAACACTTGGGCTCTGAACTTGTTTAGCCTACTAAAACTTCCAACGTACACAGCCTCTCCTGCTCAATCTGGCCAGAGCTCAACACCGAAATTGCGAACGTCCAGCAATTGCTCCTACACTAAAGGTGCCAGCCCTGAAAGCTCTTGCTGGTCCTCATCTCCCACTGGCAGCCTCTCAACGAACCACAAACACTTGGGCTCTGAACTTGTTTAGCCTACTAAAACTTCCAACGTACACAGCCTCTCCTGCTCAATCTGGCCAGAGCTCAACACCGAAATTGCGAACGTCCAGCGATTGCTCCTACACTAAAGGTGCCAGCCCTGAAAGCTCTTGCTGGTCCTCATGTCCCACTGGTAACCTCTCAAACGAACCACAAACACTTGGGCTCTGAACTTGTTTAGCCTACTAAAACTTCCAACGTA
>NW_026777167.1:0-38923 GCF_030936135.1 Gavia stellata
TACGAGTTCAGAGCCCAAGTGTTTGTGGTTCGTTTGAGAGGTTACCAGTGGGAGATGAGGACCAGCAAGAGCTTTCAGGGCTGGCACCTTTAGTGTAGGAGCAATCCCTGGACGTTCGCAATTTCGGTGTTGAATTTTGGGCAGATTGAGCAGGAGAGGCAGTGTACGTTGGAAGTTTTAGTAGGCTAAACAAGTTCAGAGGCCAAGTGTTTGTGGTTCGTTTGAGAGGTTACCAGTGGGAGATGAGGACCAGCAAGAGCTTTTCAGGGCTGGCACCTTTAGTGTAGGAGCAATCGCTGGACGTTCACAACATCAGTGTTGAATTTTGGGCAGATTGAGCAGGAGAGGCTGTGTACGTTGGAAGTTTTAGTAGGCTAAACAAGTTCAGAGGCCAAGTGTTTGTGGTTCGTTTGAGAGGTTACCAGTGGGAGATGAGGACCAGCAAGAGCTTTCAGGGCTGGCACCATTAGTGTAGGAGCAATCCCTGGACGTTCGCAATTTCGGTGTTGAATTTTGGGCAGATTGAGCAGGAGAGGCTGTGTACGTTGGAAGTTTTTAGTAGGCTAAACAAGTTCAGAGGCCAAGTGTTTGTGGTTCGTTTGAGAGGTTACCAGTGGGAGATGAGGACCAGCAAGAGCTTTCAGGGCTGGCACCTTTAGTGTAGGAGCAATCGCTGGACGTTCACAACATCGGTGTTGAATTTTGGCAGATTGAGCAGGAGAGGCTGTGTACGTTGGAAGTTTTAGTAGGCTAAACGAGTTCAGAGGCCAAGTGTTTGTGGTTCGTTTGAGAGGTTACCAGTGGGAGATGAGGACCAGCAAGAGCTTTCAGGGCTGGCACCTTTAGTGTAGGAGCAATCCCTGGACGTTCGCAATTTCGGTGTTGAATTTTGGGCAGATTGAGCAGGAGAGGCAGTGTACGTTGGAAGTTTTAGTAGGCTAAACAAGTTCAGAGGCCAAGTGTTTGTGGTTCGTTTGAGAGGTTACCAGTGGGAGATGAGGACCAGCAAGAGCTTTCAGGGCTGGCACCTTTAGTGTAGGAGCAATCCCTGGACGTTCACAACATCGGTGTTGAGCTCTGGCCAGATTGAGCAGGAGAGGCTGTGTACGTTGGAAGTTTTAGTAGGCTAAACAAGTTCAGAGGCCAAGTGTTTGTGGTTCGTTTGAGAGGTTACCAGTGGGAGATGAGGACCAGCAAGAGCTTTCAGGGCTGGCACCTTTACTGTAGGAGCAATCCCTGGACGTTCAAAATTTCGGTGTTGAATTTTGGGCAGATTGAGCAGGAGAGGCAGTGTACGTTGGAAGTTTTAGTAGGCTAAACAAGTTCAGAGGCCAAGTGTTTGTGGTTCGTTTGAGAGGTTACCAGTGGGAGATGAGGACCAGCAAGAGCTTTCAGGGCTGGCACCTTTAGTGTAGGAGCAATCGCTGGACGTTCACAACATCAGTGTTGAATTTTGGGCAGATTGAGCAGGAGAGGCTGTGTACGTTGGAAGTTTTAGTAGGCTAAACAAGTTCAGAGGCCAAGTGTTTTGTGGTTCGTTTGAGAGGTTACCAGTGGGAGATGAGGACCAGCAAGAGCTTTCAGGGCTGGCACCATTAGTGTAGGAGCAATCCCTGGACGTTCGCAATTTCGGTGTTGAATTTTGGGCAGATTGAGCAGGAGAGGCTGTGTACGTTGGAAGTTTTAGTAGGCTAAACAAGTTCAGAGGCCAAGTGTTTGTGGTTCGTTTGAGAGGTTACCAGTGGGAGATGAGGACCAGCAAGAGCTTTCAGGGCTGGCACCTTTAGTGTAGCAGCAATCGCTGGACGTTCACAATTTCGGTGTTGAGCTCTGGCCAGATTGAGCAGGAGAGGCTGTGTACGTTGGAAGTTTTAGTAGGCTAAAACAAGTTCAGAGCCCAAGTGTTTGTGGTTCGTTTGAGAGGTTACCAGTGGGAGATGAGGACCAGCAAGAGCTTTCAGGGCTGGCACCTTTAGTGTAGGAGCAATCCCTGGACGTTCGCAATTTCGGTGTTGAGCTCTGGCCAGATTGAGCAGGAGAGGCAGTGTACGTTGGAAGTTTTAGTAGGCTAAACAAGTTCAGAGGCCAAGTGTTTGTGGTTCGTTTGAGAGGTTACCAGTGGGAGATGAGGACCAGCAAGAGCTTTCAGGGCTGGCACCTTTAGTGTAGGAGCAATCCCTGGACGTTCACAACATCGGTGTTGAATTTTGGGCAGATTGAGCAGGAGAGGCTGTGTACGTTGGAAGTTTTAGTAGGCTAAACAAGTTCAGAGGACAAGTGTTTGTGGTTCGTTTGAGAGGTTACCAGTGGGAGATGAGGATCAGCAAGAGCTTTCACGGTTGGCACCTTTAGTGTAGGAGCAATCGCTGGACGTTCGCAATTTCAGTGTTGAATTTTGGGCAGATTGAGCAGGAGAGGCTGTGTACGTTGGAAGTTTTAGTAGGCTAAACAAGTTCAGAGGCCAAGTGTTTGTGGTTCGTTTTGAGAGGTTACCAGTGGGAGATGAGGACCAGCAAGAGCTTTCAGGGCTGGCACCTTTAGTGTAGGAGCAATCGCTGGACGTTCGCAATTTCGGAGCTGAGCTCTGGCCAGGTTGAGCAGGAGAGGCTGTGTACGTTGGAAGTTTTAGTAGGCTAAACAAGTTCAGAGGCAAGTGTTTGTGGTTCGTTTGAGAGGTTACCAGTGGGAGATGAGGACCAGCAAGAGCTTTCAGGGCTGGCACCATTAGTGTAGGAGCTATCCCTGGACGTTCACAACATCGGTGTTGAATTTTGGCCAGATTGATCAGGAGAGGCTGTGTACGTTGGAAGTTTTAGTAGGCTAAACAAGTTCAGAGGCCAAGTGTTTGTGGTTCGTTTGAGAGGTTACCAGTGGGAGATGAGGACCAGCAAGAGCTTTCAGGGCTGGCACCTTTAGTGTAGGAGCAATCCCTGGACGTTCACAATATCGGTGTTGAATTTTGGGCAGATTCAGCAGGAGAGGCAGTGTACGTTGGAAGTTTTTAGTAGGCTAAACAAGTTCAGAGGCCAAGTGTTTGTGGTTCGTTTGAGAGGTTACCAGTGGGAGATGAGGACCAGCAAGAGCTTTCAGGGGCTGGCACCTTTAGTGTAGGAGCAATCCCTGGACGTTCACAACATCGGTGTTGAGCTCTGGCCAGATTGAGCAGGAGAGGCTGTGTACGTTGGAAGTTTTAGTAGGCTAAACAAGTTCAGAGGCCAAGTGTTTTGTGGTTCGTTTGAGAGGTTACCAGTGGGAGATGAGGACCAGCAAGAGCTTTCAGGGTTGGCATCATTAGTGTAGGAGCAATCGCTGGACGTTCACAACATCGGTGTTGAATTTTGGGCAGATTGAGCAGGAGAGGCTGTGTACGTTGGAAGTTTTAGTAGGCTAAACAAGTTCAGAGGCCAAGTGTTTGTGGTTCGTTTGAGAGGTTACCAGTGGGAGATGAGGACCAGCAAGAGCTTTCAGGGCTGGCACCTTTAGTGTAGGAGCAATCGCTGGACGTTCACAACATCGGTGTTGAATTTTGGGCAGATTGAGCAGGAGAGGCTGTGTACGTTGGAAGTTTTAGTAGGCTAAAACAAGTTCAGAGGCCAAGTGTTTGTGGTTCGTTTGAGAGGTTACCAGTGGGAGATGAGGGACCAGCAAGAGCTTTCAGGGCTGGCACCTTTAGTGTAGCAGCAATCGCTGGACGTTCACAATTTCGGTGTTGAGCTCTGGCCAGATTGAGCAGGAGAGGCAGTGTACGTTGGAAGTTTTAGTAGGCTAAACAAGTTCAGAGCCCAAGTGTTTGTGGTTCGTTTGAGAGGTTACCAGTGGGAGATGAGGACCAGCAAGAGCTTTCAGGGCTGGCACCTTTAGTGTAGGAGCAATCCCTGGACGTTCGCAATTTCGGTGTTGAGCTCTGGCCAGATTGAGCAGGAGAGGCAGTGTACGTTGGAAGTTTTAGTAGGCTAAACAAGTTCAGAGGCCAAGTGTTTGTGGTTCGTTTGAGAGGTTACCAGTGGGAGATGAGGACCAGCAAGAGCTTTCAGGGCTGGCACCTTTAGTGTAGCAGCAATCCCTGGACGTTCACAACATCGGTGTTGAATTTTGGGCAGATTGAGCAGGAGAGGCTGTGTACATTGGAAGTTTTAGTAGGCTAAACAAGTTTCAGAGGACAAGTGTTTTGTGGTTCGTTTGAGAGGTTACCAGTGGGGAGATGAGGATCAGCAAGAGCTTTCACGGTTGGCACCTTTAGTGTAGGAGCAATCGCTGGACGTTCGCAATTTCAGTGTTGAATTTTGGGCAGATTGAGCAGGAGAGGCTGTGTACGTTGGAAGTTTTAGTAGGCTAAACAAGTTCAGAGGCCAAGTGTTTGTGGTTCGTTTGAGAGGTTACCAGTGGGAGATGAGGACCAGCAAAGAGCTTTCAGGGCTGGCACCTTTAGTGTAGGAGCAATCGCTGGATGTTCGCAATTTCGGAGCTGAGCTCTGGCCAGGTTGAGCAGGAGAGGCTGTGTACGTTGGAAGTTTTAGTAGGCTAAACAAGTTCAGAGGCCAAGTGTTTTGTGGTTCGTTTGAGAGGTTACCAGTGGAGATGAGGACCAGCAAGAGCTTTCAGGGCTGGCACCATTAGTGTAGGAGCAATCCCTGGACGTTCACAACATCGGTGTTGAATTTTGGCCAGATTGATCAGGAGAGGCTGTGTACGTTGGAAGTTTTAGTAGGCTAAACAAGTTCAGAGGCCAAGTGTTTGTGGTTCGTTTGAGAGGTTACCAGTGGGAGATGAGGACCAGCAAGAGCTTTCAGGGCTGGCACCTTTAGTGTAGGAGCAATCCCTGGACGTTCACAATATCGGTGTTGAATTTTGGGCAGATTCAGCAGGAGAGGCAGTGTACGTTGGAAGTTTTAGTAGGCTAAACAAGTTCAGAGGCCAAGTGTTTGTGGTTCGTTTGAGAGGTTACCAGTGGGAGATGAGGACCAGCAAGAGCTTTCAGGGCTGGCACCTTTAGTGTAGGAGCAATCCCTGGACGTTCACAACATCGGTGTTGAGCTCTGGCCAGATTGAGCAGGAGAGGCTGTGTACGTTGGAAGTTTTAGTAGGCTAAACAAGTTCAGAGGCCAAGTGTTTGTGGTTCGTTTGAGAGGTTACCAGTGGGAGATGAGGACCAGCAAGAGCTTTCAGGGTTGGCATCATTAGTGTAGGAGCAATCGCTGGACGTTCACAACATCGGTGTTGAATTTTGGGCAGATTGAGCAGGAGAGGCTGTGTACGTTGGAAGTTTTAGTAGGCTAAACAAGTTCAGAGGCCAAGTGTTTGTGGTTCGTTTGAGAGGTTACCAGTGGGAGATGAGGACCAGCAAGAGCTTTCAGGGCTGGCACCTTTAGTGTAGGAGCAATCGCTGGACGTTCACAACATCGGTGTTGAATTTTGGGCAGATTGAGCAGGAGAGGCTGTGTACGTTGGAAGTTTTAGTAGGCTAAACGAGTTCAGAGGCCAAGTGTTTGTGGTTCGTTTGAGAGGTTACCAGTGGGAGATGAGGACCAGCAAGAGCTTTCAGGGCTGGCACCTTTAGTGTAGGAGCAATCCCTGGACGTTCGCAATTTCGGTGTTGAATTTTGGGCAGATTGAGCAGGAGAGGCAGTGTACGTTGGAAGTTTTAGTAGGCTAAACAAGTTCAGAGGCCAAGTGTTTGTGGTTCCTTTGAGAGGTTACCAGTGGGAGATGAGGACCAGCAAGAGCTTTCAGGGCTGGCACCTTTAGTGTAGGAGCAATCGCTGGACGTTCACAACATCAGTGTTGAATTTTGGGCAGATTGAGCAGGAGAGGCTGTGTACGTTGGAAGTTTTAGTAGGCTAAACAAGTTCAGAGGCCAAGTGTTTGTGGTTCGTTTGAGAGGTTACCAGTGGGAGATGAGGACCAGCAAGAGCTTTCAGGGCTGGCACCATTAGTGTAGGAGCAATCCCTGGACGTTCGCAATTTCGGTGTTGAATTTTGGGCAGATTGAGCAGGAGAGGCTGTGTACGTTGGAAGTTTTAGTAGGCTAAACAAGTTCAGAGGCCAAGTGTTTGTGGTTCGTTTGAGAGGTTACCAGTGGGAGATGAGGACCAGCAAGAGCTTTCAGGGCTGGCACCTTTAGTGTAGGAGCAATCCCTGGACGTTCACAACATCAGTGTTGAATTTTGGGCAGATTGAGCAGGAGAGGCTGTGTACGTTGGAAGTTTTAGTAGGCTAAACAAGTTCAGAGGCCAAGTGTTTGTGGTTCGTTTGAGAGGTTACCAGTGGGAGATGAGGACCAGCAAGAGCTTTCAGGGCTGGCACCTTTAGTGTAGGAGCAATCGCTGGACGTTCACAATTTCGGTGTTGAGCTCTGGCCAGATTGATCAGGAGAGGCTGTGTACGTTGGAAGTTTTAGTAGGCTAAACAAGTTCAGAGGCCAAGTGTTTGTGGTTCGTTTGAGAGGTTACCAGTGGGAGATGAGGACCAGCAAGAGCTTTCAGGGCTGGCACCTTTAGTGTAGGAGCAATCCCTGGACGTTCACAATATCGGTGTTGAATTTTGGGCAGATTCAGCAGGAGAGGCAGTGTACATTGGAAGTTTTAGTAGGCTAAACAAGTTCAGAGGCCAAGTGTTTGTGGTTCGTTTGAGAGGTTACCAGTGGGAGATGAGGACCAGCAAGAGCTTTCAGGGCTGGCACCTTTAGTGTAGGAGCAATCCCTGGACGTTCACAACATCGGTGTTGAGCTCTGGCCAGATTGAGCAGGAGAGGCTGTGTACGTTGGAAGTTTTAGTAGGCTAAACAAGTTCAGAGGCCAAGTGTTTGTGGTTCCTTTGAGAGGTTACCAGTGGGAGATGAGGACCAGCAAGAGCTTTCAGGGTTGGCATCATTAGTGTAGGAGCAATCGCTGGACGTTCACAACATCGGTGTTGAATTTTGGGCAGATTGAGCAGGAGAGGCTGTGTACGTTGGAAGTTTTAGTAGGCTAAACAAGTTCAGAGGCCAAGTGTTTGTGGTTCGTTTGAGAGGTTACCAGTGGGAGATGAGGACCAGCAAGAGCTTTCAGGGCTGGCACCTTTAGTGTAGGAGCAATCGCTGGACGTTCACAACATCGGTGTTGAATTTTGGGCAGATTGAGCAGGAGAGGCTGTGTACGTTGAAAGTTTTAGTAGGCTAAACGAGTTCAGAGCCCAAGTGTTTGTGGTTCGTTTGAGAGGTTACCAGTGGGAGATGAGGACCAGCAAGAGCTTTCAGGGCTGGCACCTTTAGTGTAGGAGCAATCCCTGGACGTTCGCAATTTCGGTGTTGAATTTTGGGCAGATTGAGCAGGAGAGGCAGTGTACGTTGGAAGTTTTAGTAGGCTAAACAAGTTCAGAGGCCAAGTGTTTGTGGTTCGTTTGAGAGGTTACCAGTGGGAGATGAGGACCAGCAAGAGCTTTCAGGGCTGGCACCTTTAGTGTAGGAGCAATCGCTGGACGTTCACAACATCAGTGTTGAATTTTGGGCAGATTGAGCAGGAGAGGCTGTGTACGTTGGAAGTTTCAGTAGGCTAAACAAGTTCAGAGGCCAAGTGTTTGTGGTTCGTTTGAGAGGTTACCAGTGGGAGATGAGGATCAGCAAGAGCTTTCACTGTTGGCACCTTTAGTGTAGGAGCAATCGCTGGACGTTCACAACATCGGTGTTGAATTTTGGGCAGGTTGAGCAGGAGAGGCTGTGTACGTTGGAAGTTTTAGTAGGCTAAACAAGTTCAGAGGCCAAGTGTTTGTGGTTCGTTTGAGAGGTTACCAGTGGGAGATGAGGACCAGCAAGAGCTTTCAGGGCTGGCACCTTTAGTGTAGCAGCAATCGCTGGACGTTCGCAATTTCGGTGTTGAGCTCTGGCCAGATTGAGCAGGAGAGGCAGTGTACGTTGGAAGTTTTAGTAGGCTAAACAAGTTCAGAGGCCAAGTGTTTGTGGTTCGTTTGAGAGGTTACCAGTGGGAGATGAGGACCAGCAAGAGCTTTCAGGGCTGGCACCTTTAGTGTAGGAGCAATCCCTGGACGTTCACAACATCGGTGTTGAATTTTGGGCAGATTGAGCAGGAGAGGCTGTGTACGTTGGAAGTTTTAGTAGGCTAAACAAGTTCAGAGGACAAGTGTTTGTGGTTCGTTTGAGAGGTTACCAGTGGGAGATGAGGATCAGCAAGAGCTTTCAGGGCTGGCACCTTTACTGTAGGAGCAATCCCTGGACGTTCACAACATCGGTGTTGAATTTTGGGCAGATTGAGCAGGAGAGGCTGTGTACGTTGGAAGTTTTAGTAGGCTAAACAAGTTCAGAGGCCAAGTGTTTGTGGTTCGTTTGAGAGGTTACCAGTGGGAGATGAGGACCAGCAAGAGCTTTCAGGGCTGGCACCTTTAGTGTAGGAGCAATCGCTGGACGTTCGCAATTTCGGAGCTGAGCTCTGGCCAGATTGAGCAGGAGAGGCTGTGTACGTTGGAAGTTTTAGTAGCCTAAACAAGTTCAGAGGCCAAGTGTTTGTGGTTCGTTTGAGAGGTTACCAGTGGGAGATGAGGACCAGCAAGAGCTTTCAGGGCTGGCACCATTAGTGTAGGAGCAATCCCTGGACGTTCACAACATCGGTGTTGAATTTTGGGCAGATTGAGCAGGAGAGGCTGTGTACGTTGGAAGTTTTAGTAGGCTAAACAAGTTCAGAGGCCAAGTGTTTGTGGTTCGTTTGAGAGGTTACCAGTGGGAGATGAGGACCAGCAAGAGCTTTCAGGGCTGGCACCTTTAGTGTAGGAGCAATCCCTGGACGTTCACAACATCGGTGTTGAATTTTGGGCAGATTCAGCAGGAGAGGCAGTGTACGTTGGAAGTTTTAGTAGGCTAAACAAGTTCAGAGGCCAAGTGTTTGTGGTTCGTTTGAGAGGTTACCAGTGGGAGATGAGGACCAGCAAGAGCTTTCAGGGCTGGCACCTTTAGTGTAGGAGCAATCCCTGGACGTTCACAACATCGGTGTTGAATTTTGGGCAGATTGAGCAGGAGAGGCTGTGTACGTTGGAAGTTTTAGTAGGCTAAACAAGTTCAGAGGCCAAGTGTTTGTGGTTCGTTTGAGAGGTTACCAGTGGGAGATGAGGACCAGCAAGAGCTTTCAGGGCTGGCACCTTTAGTGTAGGAGAAATCCCTGGACGTTCACAACATCGGTGTTGAATTTTGGCCAGATTGATCAGGAGAGGCTGTGTATGTTGGAAGTTTTAGTAGGCTAAACAAGTTCAGAGGCCAAGTGTTTGTGGTTCGTTTGAGAGGTTACCAGTGGGAGATGAGGACCAGCAAGAGCTTTCAGGGCTGGCACCTTTAGTGTAGGAGCAATCCCTGGACGTTCACAACATCGGTGTTGAATTTTGGGCAGATTGAGCAGGAGAGGCTGTGTACGTTGGAAGTTTTAGTAGGCTAAACAAGTTCAGAGGACAAGTGTTTGTGGTTCGTTTGAGAGGTTACCAGTGGGAGATGAGGATCAGCAAGAGCTTTCAGGGCTGGCACCTTTAGTGTAGGAGCAATCCCTGGACGTTCACAACATCGGTGTTGAATTTTGGGCAGATTGAGCAGGAGAGGCTGTGTACGTTGGAAGTTTTAGTAGGCTAAACAAGTTCAGAGGCCAAGTGTTTGTGGTTCGTTTGAGAGGTTACCAGTGGGAGATGAGGACCAGCAAGAGCTTTCAGGGCTGGCACCTTTAGTGTAGGAGCAATCGCTGGACGTTCGCAATTTCGGAGCTGAGCTCTGGCCAGGTTGAGCAGGAGAGGCTGTGTACGTTGGAAGTTTTAGTAGCCTAAACAAATTCAGAGGCCAAGTGTTTGTGGTTCGTTTGAGAGGTTACCAGTGGGAGATGAGGACCAGCAAGAGCTTTCAGGGCTGGCACCATTAGTGTAGGAGCAATCCCTGGACGTTCACAACATCGGTGTTGAATTTTGGGCAGATTGAGCAAGAGAGGCTGTGTACGTTGGAAGTTTTAGTAGGCTAAACAAGTTCAGAGGCCAAGTGTTTGTGGTTCGTTTGAGAGGTTACCAGTGGGAGATGAGGACCAGCAAGAGCTTTCAGGGCTGGCACCTTTAGTGTAGGAGCAATCCCTGGACGTTCACAACATCGGTGTTGAATTTTGGGCAGATTCAGCAGGAGAGGCAGTGTACGTTGGAAGTTTTAGTAGGCTAAACAAGTTCAGAGGCCAAGTGTTTGTGGTTCGTTTGAGAGGTTACCAGTGGGAGATGAGGACCAGCAAGAGCTTTCAGGGCTGGCACCTTTAGTGTAGGAGCAATCCCTGGACGTTCACAACATCGGTGTTGAATTTTGGGCAGATTGAGCAGGAGAGGCTGTGTACGTTGGAAGTTTTAGTAGGCTAAACAAGTTCAGAGGCCAAGTGTTTGTGGTTCGTTTGAGAGGTTACCAGTGGGAGATGAGGACCAGCAAGAGCTTTCAGGGCTGGCACCTTTAGTGTAGGAGAAATCCCTGGACGTTCACAACATCGGTGTTGAATTTTGGCCAGATTGATCAGGAGAGGCTGTGTATGTTGGAAGTTTCAGTAGGCTAAACAAGTTCAGAGGCCAAGTGTTTGTGGTTCGTTTGAGAGGTTACCAGTGGGAGATGAGGATCAGCAAGAGCTTTCACTGTTGGCACCTTTAGTGTAGGAGCAATCGCTGGACGTTCACAAACATCGGTGTTGAATTTTGGGCAGGTTGAGCAGGAGAGGCTGTGTACGTTGGAAGTTTTAGTAGGCTAAACAAGTTCAGAGGCCAAGTGTTTGTGGTTCGTTTGAGAGGTTACCAGTGGGAGATGAGGACCAGCAAGAGCTTTCAGGGCTGGCACCTTTAGTGTAGCAGCAATCGCTGGACGTTCGCAATTTCGGTGTTGAGCTGTGGCCAGATTGAGCAGGAGAGGCAGTGTACGTTGGAAGTTTTAGTAGGCTAAACAAGTTCAGAGGCCAAGTGTTTGTGGTTCGTTTGAGAGGTTACCAGTGGGAGATGAGGACCAGCAAGAGCTTTCAGGGCTGGCACCTTTAGTGTAGGAGCAATCCCTGGACGTTCACAACATCGGTGTTGAATTTTGGGCAGATTGAGCAGGAGAGGCTGTGTACGTTGGAAGTTTTAGTAGGCTAAACAAGTTCAGAGGACAAGTGTTTGTGGTTCGTTTGAGAGGTTACCAGTGGGAGATGAGGATCAGCAAGAGCTTTCAGGGCTGGCACCTTTACTGTAGGAGCAATCCCTGGACGTTCACAACATCGGTGTTGAATTTTGGGCAGATTGAGCAGGAGAGGCTGTGTACGTTGGAAGTTTTAGTAGGCTAAACAAGTTCAGAGGCCAAGTGTTTGTGGTTCGTTTGAGAGGTTACCAGTGGGAGATGAGGACCAGCAAGAGCTTTCAGGGCTGGCACCTTTAGTGTAGGAGCAATCGCTGGACGTTCGCAATTTCGGAGCTGAGCTCTGGCCAGGTTGAGCAGGAGAGGCTGTGTACGTTGGAAGTTTTAGTAGCCTAAACAAGTTCAGAGGCCAAGTGTTTGTGGTTCGTTTGAGAGGTTACCAGTGGGAGATGAGGACCAGCAAGAGCTTTCAGGGCTGGCACCATTAGTGTAGGAGCAATCCCTGGACGTTCACAACATCGGTGTTGAATTTTGGGCAGATTGAGCAGGAGAGGCTGTGTACGTTGGAAGTTTTAGTAGGCTAAACAAGTTCAGAGGCCAAGTGTTTGTGGTTCGTTTGAGAGGTTACCAGTGGGAGATGAGGACCAGCAAGAGCTTTCAGGGCTGGCACCTTTAGTGTAGGAGCAATCCCTGGACGTTCACAACATCGGTGTTGAATTTTGGGCAGATTCAGCAGGAGAGGCAGTGTACGTTGGAAGTTTTAGTAGGCTAAACAAGTTCAGAGGCCAAGTGTTTGTGGTTCGTTTGAGAGGTTACCAGTGGGAGATGAGGACCAGCAAGAGCTTTCAGGGCTGGCACCTTTAGTGTAGGAGCAATCCCTGGACGTTCACAACATCGGTGTTGAATTTTGGGCAGATTGAGCAGGAGAGGCTGTGTACGTTGGAAGTTTTAGTAGGCTAAACAAGTTCAGAGGCCAAGTGTTTGTGGTTCGTTTGAGAGGTTACCAGTGGGAGATGAGGACCAGCAAGAGCTTTCAGGGCTGGCACCTTTAGTGTAGGAGAAATCCCTGGACGTTCACAACATCGGTGTTGAATTTTGGCCAGATTGATCAGGAGAGGCTGTGTATGTTGGAAGTTTTAGTAGGCTAAACAAGTTCAGAGGCCAAGTGTTTGTGGTTCGTTTGAGAGGTTACCAGTGGGAGATGAGGACCAGCAAGAGCTTTCAGGGCTGGCACCTTTAGTGTAGGAGCAATCCCTGGACGTTCACAACATCGGTGTTGAGCTCTGGCCAGATTGAGCAGGAGAGGCTGTGTACGTTGGAAGTTTTAGTAGGCTAAACAAGTTCAGAGGCCAAGTGTTTGTGGTTCGTTTGAGAGGTTACCAGTGGGAGATGAGGACCAGCAAGAGCTTTCAGGGCTGGCACCTTTACTGTAGGAGCAATCGCTGGACGTTCACAACATCAGTGTTGAATTTTGGGCAGATTGAGCAGGAGAGGCTGTGTACGTTGGAAGTTTTAGTAGGCTAAACAAGTTCAGAGGCCAAGTGTTTGTGGTTCGTTTGAGAGGTTACCAGTGGGAGATGAGGACCAGCAAGAGCTTTCACTGTTGGCACCTTTAGTGTAGGAGCAATCGCTGGACGTTCACAACATCGGTGTTGAATTTTGGGCAGGTTGAGCAGGAGAGGCTGTGTACGTTGGAAGTTTTAGTAGGCTAAACAAGTTCAGAGGCCAAGTGTTTGTGGTTCGTTTGAGAGGTTACCAGTGGGAGATGAGGACCAGCAAGAGCTTTCAGGGCTGGCACCTTTAGTGTAGCAGCAATCGCTGGACGTTCGCAATTTCGGTGTTGAGCTCTGGCCAGATTGAGCAGGAGAGGCAGTGTACGTTGGAAGTTTTAGTAGGCTAAACAAGTTCAGAGGCCAAGTGTTTGTGGTTCGTTTGAGAGGTTACCAGTGGGAGATGAGGACCAGCAAGAGCTTTCAGGGCTGGCACCTTTAGTGTAGGAGCAATCCCTGGACGTTCACAACATCGGTGTTGAATTTTGGGCAGATTGAGCAGGAGAGGCTGTGTACGTTGGAAGTTTTAGTAGGCTAAACAAGTTCAGAGGACAAGTGTTTGTGGTTCGTTTGAGAGGTTACCAGTGGGAGATGAGGATCAGCAAGAGCTTTCAGGGCTGGCACCTTTACTGTAGGAGCAATCCCTGGACGTTCACAACATCGGTGTTGAATTTTGGGCAGATTGAGCAGGAGAGGCTGTGTACGTTGGAAGTTTTAGTAGGCTAAACAAGTTCAGAGGCCAAGTGTTTGTGGTTCGTTTGAGAGGTTACCAGTGGGAGATGAGGACCAGCAAGAGCTTTCAGGGCTGGCACCTTTAGTGTAGGAGCAATCGCTGGACGTTCGCAATTTCGGAGCTGAGCTCTGGCCAGGTTGAGCAGGAGAGGCTGTGTACGTTGGAAGTTTTAGTAGCCTAAACAAGTTCAGAGGCCAAGTGTTTGTGGTTCGTTTGAGAGGTTACCAGTGGGAGATGAGGACCAGCAAGAGCTTTCAGGGCTGGCACCATTAGTGTAGGAGCAATCCCTGGACGTTCACAACATCGGTGTTGAATTTTGGGCAGATTGAGCAGGAGAGGCTGTGTACGTTGGAAGTTTTAGTAGGCTAAACAAGTTCAGAGGCCAAGTGTTTGTGGTTCGTTTGAGAGGTTACCAGTGGGAGATGAGGACCAGCAAGAGCTTTCAGGGCTGGCACCTTTAGTGTAGGAGCAATCCCTGGACGTTCACAACATCGGTGTTGAATTTTGGGCAGATTCAGCAGGAGAGGCAGTGTACGTTGGAAGTTTTAGTAGGCTAAACAAGTTCAGAGGCCAAGTGTTTGTGGTTCGTTTGAGAGGTTACCAGTGGGAGATGAGGACCAGCAAGAGCTTTCAGGGCTGGCACCTTTAGTGTAGGAGCAATCCCTGGACGTTCACAACATCGGTGTTGAGCTCTGGCCAGATTGAGCAGGAGAGGCTGTGTACGTTGGAAGTTTTAGTAGGCTAAACAAGTTCAGAGGCCAAGTGTTTGTGGTTCCTTTGAGAGGTTACCAGTGGGAGATGAGGACCAGCAAGAGCTTTCAGGGTTGGCACCATTAGTGTAGGAGCAATCGCTGGACGTTCACAACATCGGTGTTGAATTTTGGGCAGATTGATCAGGAGAGGCTGTGTACGTTGGAAGTTTTAGTAGGCTAAACAAGTTCAGAGGCCAAGTGTTTGTGGTTCGTTTGAGAGGTTACCAGTGGGAGATGAGGACCAGCAAGAGCTTTCAGGGCTGGCACCATTAGTGTATGAGAAATCGCTGGACGTTCGCAGTTTCGGTGTTGAATTTTGGCCAGATTGAGCAGGAGAGGCTGTGTACGTTGGAAGTTTTAGTAGGCTAAACGAGTTCAGAGCCCAAGTGTTTGTGGTTCGTTTGAGAGGTTACCAGTGGGAGATGAGGACCAGCAAGAGCTTTCAGGGCTGGCACCTTTAGTGTAGGAGCAATCCCTGGACGTTCGCAATTTCGGTGTCGAATTTTGGGCAGATTGAGCAGGAGAGGCAGTGTACGTTGGAAGTTTTAGTAGGCTAAACAAGTTCAGAGGCCAAGTGTTTGTGGTTCGTTTGAGAGGTTACCAGTGGGAGATGAGGACCAGCAAGAGCTTTCAGGGCTGGCACCTTTAGTGTAGGAGCAATCCCTGGACGTTCGCAATTTCGGTGTTGAATTTTGGGCAGATTGAGCAGGAGAGGCTGTGTACGTTGGAAGTTTTAGTAGGCTAAACAAGTTCAGAGGCCAAGTGTTTGTGGTTCGTTTGAGAGGTTACCAGTGGGAGATGAGGATCAGCAAGAGCTTTCAGGGCTGGCACCTTTAGTGTAGGAGCAATCGCTGGACGTTCGCAATTTCGGAGCTGAGCTCTGGCCAGGTTGAGCAGGAGAGGCTGTGTACGTTGGAAGTTTTAGTAGGCTAAACAAGTTCAGAGGCCAAGTGTTTGTGGTTCGTTTGAGAGGTTACCAGTGGGAGATGAGGACCAGCAAGAGCTTTCAGGGCTGGCACCATTAGTGTAGGAGCAATCCCTGGACGTTCACAACATCGGTGTTGAATTTTGGGCAGATTCAGCAGGAGAGGCAGTGTACGTTGGAAGTTTTAGTAGGCTAAACAAGTTCAGAGGCCAAGTGTTTGTGGTTCGTTTGAGAGGTTACCAGTGGGAGATGAGGACCAGCAAGAGCTTTCAGGGCTGGCACCTTTAGTGTAGGAGCAATCGCTGGACGTTCGCAATTTCGGTGTTGAGCTCTGACCAGATTGAGCAGGAGGGGCTGTGTACGTTGGAAGTTTTAGTAGGCTAAACAAGTTCAGAGGCCAAGTGTTTGTGGTTCGTTTGAGAGGTTACCAGTGGGAGATGAGGACCAGCAAGAGCTTTCAGGGCTGGCACCTTTAGTGTAGGAGCAATCCCTGGACGTTCACAACATCGGTGTTGAATTTTGGGCAGATTGAGCAGGAGAGGCTGTGTACGTTGGAAGTTTTAGTAGGCTAAACAAGTTCAGAGGCCAAGTGTTTGTGGTTCGTTTGAGAGGTTACCAGTGGGAGATGAGGACCAGCAAGAGCTTTCAGGGCTGGCACCTTTAGTGTAGGAGCAATCGTGGACGTTCACAACATCGGTGTTGAATTTTGGGCAGATTGAGCAGGAGAGGCTGTGTACGTTGGAAGTTTTAGTAGGCTAAACAAGTTCAGAGGCCAAGTGTTTGTGGTTCGTTTGAGAGGTTACCAGTGGGAGATGAGGACCAGCAAGAGCTTTCAGGGCTGGCACCTTTAGTGTAGGAGCAATCGCTGGACGTTCACAATTTCGGTGTTGAGCTCTGGCCAGATTGAGCAGGAGAGGCTGTGTACGTTGGAAGTTTTAGTAGGCTAAACAAGTTCGGAGGCCAAGTGTTTGTGGTTCGTTTGAGAGGTTACCAGTGGGAGATGAGGACCAGCAAGAGCTTTCAGGGCTGGCACCTTTAGTGTAGGAGCAATCGCTGGACGTTCGCAATTTCGGTGTTGAGCTCTGGCCAGATTGAGCAGGAGAGGCAGTGTACGTTGGAAGTTTTAGTAGGCTAAAGAAGTTCAGAGGCCAAGTGTTTGTGGTTCGTTTGAGAGGTTACCAGTGGGAGATGAGGAGCAGCAAGAGCTTTCAGGTCTGGCACCTTTAGTGTAGGAGCAATCGCTGGACGTTCGCAATTTCGGTGTTGAGCTCTGGCCAGATTGAGCAGGAGAGGCAGTGTACGTTGGAAGTTTTAGTAGGCTAAACAAGTTCAGAGGCCAAGTGTTTGTGGTTCGTTTGAGAGGTTACCAGTGGGAGATGAGGACCAGCAAGAGCTTTCAGGGCTGGCACCTTTAGTGTAGGAGCAATCCCTGGACGTTCACAACATCGGTGTTGAATTTTGGCCAGATTGAGCAGGAGAGGCAGTGTACGTTGGAAGTTTTAGTAGGCTAAACAAGTTCAGAGGCCAAGTGTTTGTGGTTCGTTTGAGAGGATACCAGTGGGAGATGAGGACCAGCAAGAGCTTTCATGGCTGGCACCTTTAGTGTAGGAGCAATCGCTGGACGTTCACAACATCGGTGTTGAATTTTGGGCAGATTGAGCAGGAGAGGCTGTGTACGTTGGAAGTTTTAGTAGGCTAAACAAGTTCAGAGGCCAAGTGTTTGTGGTTCGTTTGAGATGTTACCAGTGGGAGATGAGGACCAGCAAGAGCTTTCAGGGCTGGCACCTTTAGTGTAGGAGCAATCGCTGGACGTTCGCAGTTTCGGTGTTGAATTTTGGCCAGATTGAGCAGGAGAGGCTGTGTACGTTGGAAGTTTTAGTAGGCTAAACAAGTTCAGAGGCCAAGTGTTTGTGGTTCGTTTGAGAGGTTACCAGTGGGAGATGAGGACCAGCAAGAGCTTTCAGGGCTGGCACCTTTAGTGTAGGAGCAATCCCTGGACGTTCACAACATCAGTGTTGAATTTTGGGCAGATTGAGCAGGAGAGGCTGTGTACGTTGGAAGTTTTAGTAGGCTAAACAAGTTCAGAGCCCAAGTGTTTGTGGTTCGTTTGAGAGGTTACCAGTGGGAGATGAGGACCAGCAAGAGCTTTCAGGGCTGGCACCTTTAGTGTAGGAGCAATCGCTGGACGTTCGCAATTTCAGTGTTGAATTTTGGGCAGATTGATCAGGAGAGGCTGTGTACGTTGGAAGTTTTAGTAGGCTAAACAAGTTCAGAAGCCAAGTGTTTGTGGTTCGTTTGAGAGGTTACCAGTGGGAGATGAGGAGCAGCAAGAGCTTTCAGGTCTGGCACCTTTAGTGTAGGAGCAATCGCTGGACGTTCACAACATCAGTGTTAAATTTTGGGCAGATTGAGCAGGAGAGGCTGTGTACGTTGGAAGTTTTAGTAGGCTAAACAAGTTCAGAGGCCAAGTGTTTGTGGTTCGTTTGAGAGGTTACCAGTGGGAGATGAGGACCAGCAAGAGCTTTCAGGGCTGGCACCTTTAGTGTAGGAGCAATCCCTGGACGTTCACAACATCGGTGTTGAATTTTGGGCAGATTGAGCAGGAGAGGCTGTGTACGTTGGAAGTTTTAGTAGGCTAAACAAGTTCAGAGGCCAAGTGTTTGTGGTTCGTTTGAGAGGTTACCAGTGGGAGATGAGGACCAGCAAGAGCTTTCAGGGCTGGCACCTTTAGTGTAGGAGCAATCGTGGACGTTCACAACATCGGTGTTGAATTTTGGGCAGATTGAGCAGGAGAGGCTGTGTACGTTGGAAGTTTTAGTAGGCTAAACAAGTTCAGAGGCCAAGTGTTTGTGGTTCGTTTGAGAGGTTACCAGTGGGAGATGAGGACCAGCAAGAGCTTTCAGGGCTGGCACCTTTAGTGTAGGAGCAATCGCTGGACGTTCACAATTTCGGTGTTGAGCTCTGGCCAGATTGAGCAGGAGAGGCTGTGTACGTTGGAAGTTTTAGTAGGCTAAACAAGTTCGGAGGCCAAGTGTTTGTGGTTCGTTTGAGAGGTTACCAGTGGGAGATGAGGACCAGCAAGAGCTTTCAGGGCTGGCACCTTTAGTGTAGGAGCAATCGCTGGACGTTCGCAATTTCGGTGTTGAGCTCTGGCCAGATTGAGCAGGAGAGGCAGTGTACGTTGGAAGTTTTAGTAGGCTAAAGAAGTTCAGAGGCCAAGTGTTTGTGGTTCGTTTGAGAGGTTACCAGTGGGAGATGAGGAGCAGCAAGAGCTTTCAGGTCTGGCACCTTTAGTGTAGGAGCAATCGCTGGACGTTCGCAATTTCGGTGTTGAGCTCTGGCCAGATTGAGCAGGAGAGGCAGTGTACGTTGGAAGTTTTAGTAGGCTAAACAAGTTCAGAGGCCAAGTGTTTGTGGTTCGTTTGAGAGGTTACCAGTGGGAGATGAGGACCAGCAAGAGCTTTCAGGGCTGGCACCTTTAGTGTAGGAGCAATCCCTGGACGTTCACAACATCGGTGTTGAATTTTGGCCAGATTGAGCAGGAGAGGCAGTGTACGTTGGAAGTTTTAGTAGGCTAAACAAGTTCAGAGGCCAAGTGTTTGTGGTTCGTTTGAGAGGATACCAGTGGGAGATGAGGACCAGCAAGAGCTTTCATGGCTGGCACCTTTAGTGTAGGAGCAATCGCTGGACGTTCACAACATCGGTGTTGAATTTTGGGCAGATTGAGCAGGAGAGGCTGTGTACGTTGGAAGTTTTAGTAGGCTAAACAAGTTCAGAGGCCAAGTGTTTGTGGTTCGTTTGAGAGGTTACCAGTGGGAGATGAGGACCAGCAAGAGCTTTCAGGGCTGGCACCTTTAGTGTAGGAGCAATCGCTGGACGTTCACAACATCGGTGTTGAATTCTGGGCAGATTGAGCAGGAGAGGCTGTGTACGTTGGAAGTTTTAGTAGGCTAAACAAGTTCAGAGGCCAAGTGTTTGTGGTTCGTTTGAGAGGTTACCAGTGGGAGATGAGGACCAGCAAGAGCTTTCAGGGCTGGCACCTTTAGTGTAGGAGCAATCACTGGACGTTCGCAATTTCGGAGCTGAGCTCTGGCCAGGTTGAGCAGGAGAGGCTGTGTACGTTGGAAGTTTTAGTAGGCTAAACAAGTTCAGAGGCCAAGTGTTTGTGGTTCGTTTGAGAGGTTACCAGTGGGAGATGAGGACCAGCAAGAGCTTTCAGGGCTGGCACCTTTAGTGTAGGAGCAATCGCTGGACGTTCACAACATCGGTGTTGAATTTTGGGCAGATTCAGCAGGAGAGGCAGTGTACGTTGGAAGTTTTAGTAGGCTAAACAAGTTCAGAGGCCAAGTGTTTGTGGTTCGTTTGAGAGGTTACCAGTGGGAGATGAGGACCAGCAAGAGCTTTCAGGGCTGGCACCTTTAGTGTAGGAGCAATCCCTGGACGTTCACAACATCGGTGTTGAGCTCTGGCCAGATTGAGCAGGAGAGGCTGTGTACGTTGGAAGTTTTAGTAGGCTAAACAAGTTCAGAGGCCAAGTGTTTGTGGTTCGTTTGAGAGGTTACCAGTGGGAGATGAGGACCAGCAAGAGCTTTCAGGGCTGGCACCTTTAGTGTAGGAGCAATCCCTGGACGTTCGCAATTTCGGTGTTGAATTTTGGGCAGATTGAGCAGGAGAGGCAGTGTACGTTGGAAGTTTTAGTAGGCTAAACAAGTTCAGAGGCCAAGTGTTTGTGGTTCGTTTGAGAGGTTACCAGTGGGAGATGAGGACCAGCAAGAGCTTTCAGGGCTGGCACCTTTAGTGTAGGAGCAATCGCTGGACGTTCACAATTTCGGTGTTGAGCTCTGGCCAGATTGAGCAGGAGAGGCTGTGTACGTTGGAAGTTTTAGTAGGCTAAACAAGTTCGGAGGCCAAGTGTTTGTGGTTCGTTTGAGAGGTTACCAGTGGGAGATGAGGACCAGCAAGAGCTTTCAGGGCTGGCACCTTTAGTGTAGGAGCAATCGCTGGACGTTCGCAATTTCGGTGTTGAGCTCTGGCCAGATTGAGCAGGAGAGGCAGTGTACGTTGGAAGTTTTAGTAGGCTAAAGAAGTTCAGAGGCCAAGTGTTTGTGGTTCGTTTGAGAGGTTACCAGTGGGAGATGAGGAGCAGCAAGAGCTTTCAGGTCTGGCACCTTTAGTGTAGGAGCAATCGCTGGACGTTCGCAATTTCGGTGTTGAGCTCTGGCCAGATTGAGCAGGAGAGGCAGTGTACGTTGGAAGTTTTAGTAGGCTAAACAAGTTCAGAGGCCAAGTGTTTGTGGTTCGTTTGAGAGGTTACCAGTGGGAGATGAGGACCAGCAAGAGCTTTCAGGGCTGGCACCTTTAGTGTAGGAGCAATCCCTGGACGTTCACAACATCGGTGTTGAATTTTGGCCAGATTGAGCAGGAGAGGCAGTGTACGTTGGAAGTTTTAGTAGGCTAAACAAGTTCAGAGGCCAAGTGTTTGTGGTTCGTTTGAGAGGATACCAGTGGGAGATGAGGACCAGCAAGAGCTTTCATGGCTGGCACCTTTAGTGTAGGAGCAATCGCTGGACGTTCACAACATCGGTGTTGAATTTTGGGCAGATTGAGCAGGAGAGGCTGTGTACGTTGGAAGTTTTAGTAGGCTAAACAAGTTCAGAGGCCAAGTGTTTGTGGTTCGTTTGAGATGTTACCAGTGGGAGATGAGGACCAGCAAGAGCTTTCAGGGCTGGCACCTTTAGTGTAGGAGCAATCGCTGGACGTTCGCAGTTTCGGTGTTGAATTTTGGCCAGATTGAGCAGGAGAGGCTGTGTACGTTGGAAGTTTTAGTAGGCTAAACAAGTTCAGAGGCCAAGTGTTTGTGGTTCGTTTGAGAGGTTACCAGTGGGAGATGAGGACCAGCAAGAGCTTTCAGGGCTGGCACCTTTAGTGTAGGAGCAATCCCTGGACGTTCACAACATCGGTGTTGAATTTTGGGCAGATTGAGCAGGAGAGGCTGTGTACGTTGGAAGTTTTAGTAGGCTAAACAAGTTCAGAGCCCAAGTGTTTGTGGTTCGTTTGAGAGGTTACCAGTGGGAGATGAGGACCAGCAAGAGCTTTCAGGGCTGGCACCTTTAGTGTAGGAGCAATCGCTGGACGTTCGCAATTTCAGTGTTGAATTTTGGGCAGATTGATCAGGAGAGGCTGTGTACGTTGGAAGTTTTAGTAGGCTAAACAAGTTCAGAGGCCAAGTGTTTGTGGTTCGTTTGAGAGGTTACCAGTGGGAGATGAGGAGCAGCAAGAGCTTTCAGGTCTGGCACCTTTAGTGTAGGAGCAATCGCTGGACGTTCACAACATCAGTGTTAAATTTTGGGCAGATTGAGCAGGAGAGGCTGTGTACGTTGGAAGTTTTAGTAGGCTAAACAAGTTCAGAGGCCAAGTGTTTGTGGTTCGTTTGAGAGGTTACCAGTGGGAGATGAGGACCAGCAAGAGCTTTCAGGGCTGGCACCTTTAGTGTAGGAGCAATCCCTGGACGTTCGCAATTTCGGTGTTGAATTTTGGGCAGATTGAGCAGGAGAGGCAGTGTACGTTGGAAGTTTTAGTAGGCTAAACAAGTTCAGAGGCCAAGTGTTTGTGGTTCGTTTGAGAGGTTACCAGTGGGAGATGAGGACCAGCAAGAGATTTCAGGGCTGGCACCTTTAGTGTAGGAGCAATCGCTGGACGTTCACAACATCGGTGTTGAATTTTGGGCAGATTGAGCAGGAGAGGCTGTGTACGTTGGAAGTTTTAGTAGGCTAAACAAGTTCAGAGGCCAAGTGTTTGTGGTTCGTTTGAGAGGTTACCAGTGGGAGATGAGGACCAGCAAGAGCTTTCAGGGCTGGCACCTTTAGTGTAGGAGCAATCGCTGGACGTTCACAACATCGGTGTTGAATTCTGGGCAGATTGAGCAGGAGAGGCTGTGTACGTTGGAAGTTTTAGTAGGCTAAACAAGTTCAGAGGCCAAGTGTTTGTGGTTCGTTTGAGAGGTTACCAGTGGGAGATGAGGACCAGCAAGAGCTTTCAGGGCTGGCACCTTTAGTGTAGGAGCAATCACTGGACGTTCGCAATTTCGGAGCTGAGCTCTGGCCAGGTTGAGCAGGAGAGGCTGTGTACGTTGGAAGTTTTAGTAGGCTAAACAAGTTCAGAGGCCAAGTGTTTGTGGTTCGTTTGAGAGGTTACCAGTGGGAGATGAGGACCAGCAAGAGCTTTCAGGGCTGGCACCTTTAGTGTAGGAGCAATCGCTGGACGTTCACAACATCGGTGTTGAATTTTGGGCAGATTCAGCAGGAGAGGCAGTGTACGTTGGAAGTTTTAGTAGGCTAAACAAGTTCAGAGGCCAAGTGTTTGTGGTTCGTTTGAGAGGTTACCAGTGGGAGATGAGGACCAGCAAGAGCTTTCAGGGCTGGCACCTTTAGTGTAGGAGCAATCCCTGGACGTTCACAACATCGGTGTTGAGCTCTGGCCAGATTGAGCAGGAGAGGCTGTGTACGTTGGAAGTTTTAGTAGGCTAAACAAGTTCAGAGGCCAAGTGTTTGTGGTTCGTTTGAGAGGTTACCAGTGGGAGATGAGGACCAGCAAGAGCTTTCAGGGCTGGCACCTTTAGTGTAGGAGCAATCCCTGGACGTTCGCAATTTCGGTGTTGAATTTTGGGCAGATTGAGCAGGAGAGGCAGTGTACGTTGGAAGTTTTAGTAGGCTAAACAAGTTCAGAGGCCAAGTGTTTGTGGTTCGTTTGAGAGGTTACCAGTGGGAGATGAGGACCAGCAAGAGCTTTCAGGGCTGGCACCTTTAGTGTAGGAGCAATCGCTGGACGTTCACAACATCGGTGTTGAATTTTGGGCAGATTGAGCAGGAGAGGCTGTGTACGTTGGAAGTTTTAGTAGGCTAAACAAGTTCAGAGGCCAAGTGTTTGTGGTTCGTTTGAGAGGTTACCAGTGGGAGATGAGGACCAGCAAGAGCTTTCAGGGCTGGCACCTTTAGTGTAGGAGCAATCCCTGGACGTTCGCAATTTCGGTGTTGAATTTTGGGCAGATTGAGCAGGAGAGGCTGTGTACGTTGGAAGTTTTAGTAGGCTAAACAAGTTCAGAGGCCAAGTGTTTGTGGTTCGTTTGAGAGGTTACCAGTGGGAGATGAGGACCAGCAAGAGCTTTCAGGGCTGGCACCTTTAGTGTAGGAGCAATCGCTGGACGTTCACAACATCAATGTTGAATTTTGGGCAGATTGAGCAGGAGAGGCTGTGTACGTTGGAAGTTTTAGTAGGCTAAACAAGTTCAGAGGCCAAGTGTTTGTGGTTCGTTTGAGAGGTTACCAGTGGGAGATGAGGACCAGCAAGAGCTTTCAGGGCTGGCACCTTTAGTGTAGCAGCAATCCCTGGACGTTCGCAATTTCGGTGTTGAATTTTGGGCAGATTGAGCAGGAGAGGCTGTGTACGTTGGAAGTTTTAGTAGGCTAAACAAGTTCAGAGGCCAAGTGTTTGTGGTTCGTTTGAGAGGTTACCAGTGGGAGATGAGGACCAGCAAGAGCTTTCAGGGCTGGCACCTTTAGTGTAGGAGCAATCCCTGGACGTTCGCAATTTCGGTGTTGAATTTTGGGCAGATTGAGCAGGAGAGGCTGTGTACGTTGGAAGTTTTAGTAGGCTAAACAAGTTCAGAGCCCAAGTGTTTGTGGTTCGTTTGAGAGGTTACCAGTGGGAGATGAGGACCAGCAAGAGCTTTCAGGGCTGGCACCTTTAGTGTAGGAGCAATCGCTGGACGTTCGCAATTTCAGTGTTGAATTTTGGGCAGATTGATCAGGAGAGGCTGTGTACGTTGGAAGTTTTAGTAGGCTAAACAAGTTCAGAGGCCAAGTGTTTGTGGTTCGTTTGAGAGGTTACCAGTGGGAGATGAGGACCAGCAAGAGCTTTCAGGGCTGGCACCTTTAGTGTAGGAGCAATCGCTGGACGTTCACAACATCAGTGTTAAATTTTGGGCAGATTGAGCAGGAGAGGCTGTGTACGTTGGAAGTTTTAGTAGGCTAAACAAGTTCAGAGGCCAAGTGTTTGTGGTTCGTTTGAGAGGTTACCAGTGGGAGATGAGGACCAGCAAGAGCTTTCAGGGCTGGCACCTTTAGTGTAGGAGCAATCCCTGGACGTTCGCAATTTCGGTGTTGAATTTTGGGCAGATTGAGCAGGAGAGGCAGTGTACGTTGGAAGTTTTAGTAGGCTAAACAAGTTCAGAGGCCAAGTGTTTGTGGTTCGTTTGAGAGGTTACCAGTGGGAGATGAGGACCAGCAAGAGCTTTCAGGGCTGGCACCTTTAGTGTAGGAGCAATCGCTGGACGTTCACAACATCAGTGTTGAATTTTGGGCAGATTGAGCAGGAGAGGCTGTGTACGTTGGAAGTTTTAGTAGGCTAAACAAGTTCAGAGGCCAAGTGTTTGTGGTTCGTTTGAGAGGTTACCAGTGGGAGATGAGGACCAGCAAGAGCTTTCAGGGCTGGCACCTTTAGTGTAGGAGCAATCGCTGGACGTTCACAACATCGGTGTTGAATTTTGGGCAGATTCAGCAGGAGAGGCAGTGTACGTTGGAAGTTTTAGTAGGCTAAACAAGTTCAGAGGCCAAGTGTTTGTGGTTCGTTTGAGAGGTTACCAGTGGGAGATGAGGACCAGCAAGAGCTTTCAGGGCTGGCACCTTTAGTGTAGGAGCAATCCCTGGACGTTCACAACATCGGTGTTGAGCTCTGGCCAGATTGAGCAGGAGAGGCTGTGTACGTTGGAAGTTTTAGTAGGCTAAACAAGTTCAGAGGCCAAGTGTTTGTGGTTCGTTTGAGAGGTTACCAGTGGGAGATGAGGACCAGCAAGAGCTTTCAGGGCTGGCACCTTTAGTGTAGGAGCAATCCCTGGACGTTCGCAATTTCGGTGTTGAATTTTGGGCAGATTGAGCAGGAGAGGCAGTGTACGTTGGAAGTTTTAGTAGGCTAAACAAGTTCAGAGGCCAAGTGTTTGTGGTTCGTTTGAGAGGTTACCAGTGGGAGATGAGGACCAGCAAGAGCTTTCAGGGCTGGCACCTTTAGTGTAGGAGCAATCGCTGGACGTTCACAACATCGGTGTTGAATTTTGGGCAGATTGAGCAGGAGAGGCTGTGTACGTTGGAAGTTTTAGTAGGCTAAACAAGTTCAGAGGCCAAGTGTTTGTGGTTCGTTTGAGAGGTTACCAGTGGGAGATGAGGACCAGCAAGAGCTTTCAGGGCTGGCACCTTTAGTGTAGGAGCAATCCCTGGACGTTCGCAATTTCGGTGTTGAATTTTGGGCAGATTGAGCAGGAGAGGCTGTGTACGTTGGAAGTTTTAGTAGGCTAAACAAGTTCAGAGGCCAAGTGTTTGTGGTTCGTTTGAGAGGTTACCAGTGGGAGATGAGGACCAGCAAGAGCTTTCAGGGCTGGCACCTTTAGTGTAGGAGCAATCGCTGGACGTTCACAACATCAATGTTGAATTTTGGGCAGATTGAGCAGGAGAGGCTGTGTACGTTGGAAGTTTTAGTAGGCTAAACAAGTTCAGAGGCCAAGTGTTTGTGGTTCGTTTGAGAGGTTACCAGTGGGAGATGAGGACCAGCAAGAGCTTTCAGGGCTGGCACCTTTAGTGTAGCAGCAATCCCTGGACGTTCGCAATTTCGGTGTTGAATTTTGGGCAGATTGAGCAGGAGAGGCTGTGTACGTTGGAAGTTTTAGTAGGCTAAACAAGTTCAGAGGCCAAGTGTTTGTGGTTCGTTTGAGAGGTTACCAGTGGGAGATGAGGACCAGCAAGAGCTTTCAGGGCTGGCACCTTTAGTGTAGGAGCAATCCCTGGACGTTCGCAATTTCGGTGTTGAATTTTGGGCAGATTGAGCAGGAGAGGCTGTGTACGTTGGAAGTTTTAGTAGGCTAAACAAGTTCAGAGCCCAAGTGTTTGTGGTTCGTTTGAGAGGTTACCAGTGGGAGATGAGGACCAGCAAGAGCTTTCAGGGCTGGCACCTTTAGTGTAGGAGCAATCGCTGGACGTTCGCAATTTCAGTGTTGAATTTTGGGCAGATTGATCAGGAGAGGCTGTGTACGTTGGAAGTTTTAGTAGGCTAAACAAGTTCAGAGGCCAAGTGTTTGTGGTTCGTTTGAGAGGTTACCAGTGGGAGATGAGGACCAGCAAGAGCTTTCAGGGCTGGCACCTTTAGTGTAGGAGCAATCGCTGGACGTTCACAACATCAGTGTTAAATTTTGGGCAGATTGAGCAGGAGAGGCTGTGTACGTTGGAAGTTTTAGTAGGCTAAACAAGTTCAGAGGCCAAGTGTTTGTGGTTCGTTTGAGAGGTTACCAGTGGGAGATGAGGACCAGCAAGAGCTTTCAGGGCTGGCACCTTTAGTGTAGGAGCAATCCCTGGACGTTCGCAATTTCGGTGTTGAATTTTGGGCAGATTGAGCAGGAGAGGCAGTGTACGTTGGAAGTTTTAGTAGGCTAAACAAGTTCAGAGGCCAAGTGTTTGTGGTTCGTTTGAGAGGTTACCAGTGGGAGATGAGGACCAGCAAGAGCTTTCAGGGCTGGCACCTTTAGTGTAGGAGCAATCGCTGGACGTTCACAACATCAGTGTTGAATTTTGGGCAGATTGAGCAGGAGAGGCTGTGTACGTTGGAAGTTTTAGTAGGCTAAACAAGTTCAGAGGCCAAGTGTTTGTGGTTCGTTTGAGAGGTTACCAGTGGGAGATGAGGACCAGCAAGAGCTTTCAGGGCTGGCACCTTTAGTGTAGGAGAAATCGCTGGACGTTCACAACATCGGTGTTGAATTCTGGGCAGATTGAGCAGGAGAGGCTGTGTACGTTGGAAGTTTTAGTAGGCTAAACAAGTTCAGAGGCCAAGTGTTTGTGGTTCGTTTGAGAGGTTACCAGTGGGAGATGAGGACCAGCAAGAGCTTTCAGGGCTGGCACCTTTAGTGTAGGAGCAATCACTGGACGTTCGCAATTTCGGAGCTGAGCTCTGGCCAGGTTGAGCAGGAGAGGCTGTGTACGTTGGAAGTTTTAGTAGGCTAAACAAGTTCAGAGGCCAAGTGTTTGTGGTTCGTTTGAGAGGTTACCAGTGGGAGATGAGGACCAGCAAGAGCTTTCAGGGCTGGCACCTTTAGTGTAGGAGCAATCGCTGGACGTTCACAACATCGGTGTTGAATTTTGGGCAGATTCAGCAGGAGAGGCAGTGTACGTTGGAAGTTTTAGTAGGCTAAACAAGTTCAGAGGCCAAGTGTTTGTGGTTCGTTTGAGAGGTTACCAGTGGGAGATGAGGACCAGCAAGAGCTTTCAGGGCTGGCACCTTTAGTGTAGGAGCAATCCCTGGACGTTCACAACATCGGTGTTGAGCTCTGGCCAGATTGAGCAGGAGAGGCTGTGTACGTTGGAAGTTTTAGTAGGCTAAACAAGTTCAGAGGCCAAGTGTTTGTGGTTCGTTTGAGAGGTTACCAGTGGGAGATGAGGACCAGCAAGAGCTTTCAGGGCTGGCACCTTTAGTGTAGGAGCAATCCCTGGACGTTCGCAATTTCGGTGTTGAATTTTGGGCAGATTGAGCAGGAGAGGCAGTGTACGTTGGAAGTTTTAGTAGGCTAAACAAGTTCAGAGGCCAAGTGTTTGTGGTTCGTTTGAGAGGTTACCAGTGGGAGATGAGGACCAGCAAGAGCTTTCAGGGCTGGCACCTTTAGTGTAGGAGCAATCGCTGGACGTTCACAACATCGGTGTTGAATTTTGGGCAGATTGAGCAGGAGAGGCTGTGTACGTTGGAAGTTTTAGTAGGCTAAACAAGTTCAGAGGCCAAGTGTTTGTGGTTCGTTTGAGAGGTTACCAGTGGGAGATGAGGACCAGCAAGAGCTTTCAGGGCTGGCACCATTAGTGTAGGAGCAATCCCTGGACGTTCGCAATTTCGGTGTTGAATTTTGGGCAGATTGAGCAGGAGAGGCTGTGTACGTTGGAAGTTTTAGTAGGCTAAACAAGTTCAGAGGCCAAGTGTTTGTGGTTCGTTTGAGAGGTTACCAGTGGGAGATGAGGACCAGCAAGAGCTTTCAGGGCTGGCACCTTTAGTGTAGGAGCAATCCCTGGACGTTCACAACATCAGTGTTGAATTTTGGGCAGATTGAGCAGGAGAGGCTGTGTACGTTGGAAGTTTTAGTAGGCTAAACAAGTTCAGAGGCCAAGTGTTTGTGGTTCGTTTGAGAGGTTACCAGTGGGAGATGAGGACCAGCAAGAGCTTTCAGGGCTGGCACCTTTAGTGTAGGAGCAATCCCTGGACGTTCGCAATTTCGGTGTTGAGCTCTGGCCAGATTGAGCAGGAGAGGCTGTGTACGTTGGAAGTTTTAGTAGGCTAAACAAGTTCAGAGGCCAAGTGTTTGTGGTTCGTTTGAGAGGTTACCAGTGGGAGATGAGGACCAGCAAGAGCTTTCAGGGCTGGCACCTTTAGTGTAGGAGCAATCCCTGGACGTTCACAACATCGGTGTTGAATTTTGGGCAGATTGATCAGGAGAGGCTGTGTACGTTGGAAGTTTTAGTAGGCTAAACAAGTTCAGAGGACAAGTGTTTGTGGTTCGTTTGAGAGGTTACCAGTGGGAGATGAGGATCAGCAAGAGCTTTCACGGTTGGCACCTTTAGTGTAGGAGCAATCGCTGGACGTTCACAACATCGGTGTTGAATTTTGGGCAGATTGAGCAGGAGAGGCTGTGTACGTTGGAAGTTTTAGTAGGCTAAACAAGTTCAGAGCCCAAGTGTTTGTGGTTCGTTTGAGAGGTTACCAGTGGGAGATGAGGACCAGCAAGAGCTTTCAGGGCTGGCACCTTTAGTGTAGGAGCAATTGCTGGACGTTCACAATTTCGGTGTTGAGCTCTGGCCAGATTGAGCAGGAGAGGCTGTGTACGTTGGAAGTTTTAGTAGGCTAAACAAGTTCAGAGGCCAAGTGTTTGTGGTTCGTTTGAGACGTTTCCAGTGGGAGATGAGGACCAGCAAGAGCTTTCAGGGCTGGCACCTTTAGTGTAGGAGCAATCCCTGGACGTTCGCAATTTCGGTGTTGAATTTTGGGCAGATTGAGCAGGAGAGGCAGTGTACGTTGGAAGTTTTAGTAGGCTAAACAAGTTCAGAGGCCAAGTGTTTGTGGTTCGTTTGAGAGGTTACCAGTGGGAGATGAGGACCAGCAAGAGCTTTCAGGGCTGGCACCTTTAGTGTAGGAGCAATCGCTGGACGTTCACAATTTCGGTGTTGAGCTCTGGCCAGATTGAGCAGGAGAGGCTGTGTACGTTGGAAGTTTTAGTAGGCTAAACAAGTTCGGAGGCCAAGTGTTTGTGGTTCGTTTGAGAGGTTACCAGTGGGAGATGAGGACCAGCAAGAGCTTTCAGGGCTGGCACCTTTAGTGTAGGAGCAATCGCTGGACGTTCGCAATTTCGGTGTTGAGCTCTGGCCAGATTGAGCAGGAGAGGCAGTGTACGTTGGAAGTTTTAGTAGGCTAAAGAAGTTCAGAGGCCAAGTGTTTGTGGTTCGTTTGAGAGGTTACCAGTGGGAGATGAGGAGCAGCAAGAGCTTTCAGGTCTGGCACCTTTAGTGTAGGAGCAATCGCTGGACGTTCGCAATTTCGGTGTTGAGCTCTGGCCAGATTGAGCAGGAGAGGCAGTGTACGTTGGAAGTTTTAGTAGGCTAAACAAGTTCAGAGGCCAAGTGTTTGTGGTTCGTTTGAGAGGTTACCAGTGGGAGATGAGGACCAGCAAGAGCTTTCAGGGCTGGCACCTTTAGTGTAGGAGCAATCCCTGGACGTTCACAACATCGGTGTTGAATTTTGGCCAGATTGAGCAGGAGAGGCAGTGTACGTTGGAAGTTTTAGTAGGCTAAACAAGTTCAGAGGCCAAGTGTTTGTGGTTCGTTTGAGAGGATACCAGTGGGAGATGAGGACCAGCAAGAGCTTTCATGGCTGGCACCTTTAGTGTAGGAGCAATCGCTGGACGTTCACAACATCGGTGTTGAATTTTGGGCAGATTGAGCAGGAGAGGCTGTGTACGTTGGAAGTTTTAGTAGGCTAAACAAGTTCAGAGGCCAAGTGTTTGTGGTTCGTTTGAGATGTTACCAGTGGGAGATGAGGACCAGCAAGAGCTTTCAGGGCTGGCACCTTTAGTGTAGGAGCAATCGCTGGACGTTCGCAGTTTCGGTGTTGAATTTTGGCCAGATTGAGCAGGAGAGGCTGTGTACGTTGGAAGTTTTAGTAGGCTAAACAAGTTCAGAGGCCAAGTGTTTGTGGTTCGTTTGAGAGGTTACCAGTGGGAGATGAGGACCAGCAAGAGCTTTCAGGGCTGGCACCTTTAGTGTAGGAGCAATCCCTGGACGTTCACAACATCGGTGTTGAATTTTGGGCAGATTGAGCAGGAGAGGCTGTGTACGTTGGAAGTTTTAGTAGGCTAAACAAGTTCAGAGCCCAAGTGTTTGTGGTTCGTTTGAGAGGTTACCAGTGGGAGATGAGGACCAGCAAGAGCTTTCAGGGCTGGCACCTTTAGTGTAGGAGCAATCGCTGGACGTTCGCAATTTCAGTGTTGAATTTTGGGCAGATTGATCAGGAGAGGCTGTGTACGTTGGAAGTTTTAGTAGGCTAAACAAGTTCAGAGGCCAAGTGTTTGTGGTTCGTTTGAGAGGTTACCAGTGGGAGATGAGGAGCAGCAAGAGCTTTCAGGTCTGGCACCTTTAGTGTAGGAGCAATCGCTGGACGTTCACAACATCAGTGTTAAATTTTGGGCAGATTGAGCAGGAGAGGCTGTGTACGTTGGAAGTTTTAGTAGGCTAAACAAGTTCAGAGGCCAAGTGTTTGTGGTTCGTTTGAGAGGTTACCAGTGGGAGATGAGGACCAGCAAGAGCTTTCAGGGCTGGCACCTTTAGTGTAGGAGCAATCCCTGGACGTTCGCAATTTCGGTGTTGAATTTTGGGCAGATTGAGCAGGAGAGGCAGTGTACGTTGGAAGTTTTAGTAGGCTAAACAAGTTCAGAGGCCAAGTGTTTGTGGTTCGTTTGAGAGGTTACCAGTGGGAGATGAGGACCAGCAAGAGATTTCAGGGCTGGCACCTTTAGTGTAGGAGCAATCGCTGGACGTTCACAACATCGATGTTGAATTTTGGGCAGATTGAGCAGGAGAGGCTGTGTACGTTGGAAGTTTTAGTAGGCTAAACAAGTTCAGAGGCCAAGTGTTTGTGGTTCGTTTGAGAGGTTACCAGTGGGAGATGAGGACCAGCAAGAGCTTTCAGGGCTGGCACCTTTAGTGTAGGAGCAATCGCTGGACGTTCACAACATCGGTGTTGAATTCTGGGCAGATTGAGCAGGAGAGGCTGTGTACGTTGGAAGTTTTAGTAGGCTAAACAAGTTCAGAGGCCAAGTGTTTGTGGTTCGTTTGAGAGGTTACCAGTGGGAGATGAGGACCAGCAAGAGCTTTCAGGGCTGGCACCTTTAGTGTAGGAGCAATCACTGGACGTTCGCAATTTCGGAGCTGAGCTCTGGCCAGGTTGAGCAGGAGAGGCTGTGTACGTTGGAAGTTTTAGTAGGCTAAACAAGTTCAGAGGCCAAGTGTTTGTGGTTCGTTTGAGAGGTTACCAGTGGGAGATGAGGACCAGCAAGAGCTTTCAGGGCTGGCACCTTTAGTGTAGGAGCAATCGCTGGACGTTCACAACATCGGTGTTGAATTTTGGGCAGATTCAGCAGGAGAGGCAGTGTACGTTGGAAGTTTTAGTAGGCTAAACAAGTTCAGAGGCCAAGTGTTTGTGGTTCGTTTGAGAGGTTACCAGTGGGAGATGAGGACCAGCAAGAGCTTTCAGGGCTGGCACCTTTAGTGTAGGAGCAATCCCTGGACGTTCACAACATCGGTGTTGAGCTCTGGCCAGATTGAGCAGGAGAGGCTGTGTACGTTGGAAGTTTTAGTAGGCTAAACAAGTTCAGAGGCCAAGTGTTTGTGGTTCGTTTGAGAGGTTACCAGTGGGAGATGAGGACCAGCAAGAGCTTTCAGGGCTGGCACCTTTAGTGTAGGAGCAATCCCTGGACGTTCGCAATTTCGGTGTTGAATTTTGGGCAGATTGAGCAGGAGAGGCAGTGTACGTTGGAAGTTTTAGTAGGCTAAACAAGTTCAGAGGCCAAGTGTTTGTGGTTCGTTTGAGAGGTTACCAGTGGGAGATGAGGACCAGCAAGAGCTTTCAGGGCTGGCACCTTTAGTGTAGGAGCAATCGCTGGACGTTCACAACATCGGTGTTGAATTTTGGGCAGATTGAGCAGGAGAGGCTGTGTACGTTGGAAGTTTTAGTAGGCTAAACAAGTTCAGAGGCCAAGTGTTTGTGGTTCGTTTGAGAGGTTACCAGTGGGAGATGAGGACCAGCAAGAGCTTTCAGGGCTGGCACCTTTAGTGTAGGAGCAATCCCTGGACGTTCGCAATTTCGGTGTTGAATTTTGGGCAGATTGAGCAGGAGAGGCTGTGTACGTTGGAAGTTTTAGTAGGCTAAACAAGTTCAGAGGCCAAGTGTTTGTGGTTCGTTTGAGAGGTTACCAGTGGGAGATGAGGACCAGCAAGAGCTTTCAGGGCTGGCACCTTTAGTGTAGGAGCAATCGCTGGACGTTCACAACATCAATGTTGAATTTTGGGCAGATTGAGCAGGAGAGGCTGTGTACGTTGGAAGTTTTAGTAGGCTAAACAAGTTCAGAGGCCAAGTGTTTGTGGTTCGTTTGAGAGGGTTACCAGTGGGAGATGAGGACCAGCAAGAGCTTTCAGGGCTGGCACCTTTAGTGTAGCAGCAATCCCTGGACGTTCGCAATTTCGGTGTTGAATTTTGGGCAGATTGAGCAGGAGAGGCTGTGTACGTTGGAAGTTTTAGTAGGCTAAACAAGTTCAGAGGCCAAGTGTTTGTGGTTCGTTTGAGAGGTTACCAGTGGGAGATGAGGACCAGCAAGAGCTTTCAGGGCTGGCACCTTTAGTGTAGGAGCAATCCCTGGACGTTCGCAATTTCGGTGTTGAATTTTGGGCAGATTGAGCAGGAGAGGCTGTGTACGTTGGAAGTTTTAGTAGGCTAAACAAGTTCAGAGCCCAAGTGTTTGTGGTTCGTTTGAGAGGTTACCAGTGGGAGATGAGGACCAGCAAGAGCTTTCAGGGCTGGCACCTTTAGTGTAGGAGCAATCGCTGGACGTTCGCAATTTCAGTGTTGAATTTTGGGCAGATTGATCAGGAGAGGCTGTGTACGTTGGAAGTTTTAGTAGGCTAAACAAGTTCAGAGGCCAAGTGTTTGTGGTTCGTTTGAGAGGTTACCAGTGGGAGATGAGGACCAGCAAGAGCTTTCAGGGCTGGCACCTTTAGTGTAGGAGCAATCGCTGGACGTTCACAACATCAGTGTTAAATTTTGGGCAGATTGAGCAGGAGAGGCTGTGTACGTTGGAAGTTTTAGTAGGCTAAACAAGTTCAGAGGCCAAGTGTTTGTGGTTCGTTTGAGAGGTTACCAGTGGGAGATGAGGACCAGCAAGAGCTTTCAGGGCTGGCACCTTTAGTGTAGGAGCAATCCCTGGACGTTCGCAATTTCGGTGTTGAATTTTGGGCAGATTGAGCAGGAGAGGCAGTGTACGTTGGAAGTTTTAGTAGGCTAAACAAGTTCAGAGGCCAAGTGTTTGTGGTTCGTTTGAGAGGTTACCAGTGGGAGATGAGGACCAGCAAGAGCTTTCAGGGCTGGCACCTTTAGTGTAGGAGCAATCGCTGGACGTTCACAACATCAGTGTTGAATTTTGGGCAGATTGAGCAGGAGAGGCTGTGTACGTTGGAAGTTTTAGTAGGCTAAACAAGTTCAGAGGCCAAGTGTTTGTGGTTCGTTTGAGAGGTTACCAGTGGGAGATGAGGACCAGCAAGAGCTTTCAGGGCTGGCACCTTTAGTGTAGGAGCAATCGCTGGACGTTCACAACATCGGTGTTGAATTCTGGGCAGATTGAGCAGGAGAGGCTGTGTACGTTGGAAGTTTTAGTAGGCTAAACAAGTTCAGAGGCCAAGTGTTTGTGGTTCGTTTGAGAGGTTACCAGTGGGAGATGAGGACCAGCAAGAGCTTTCAGGGCTGGCACCTTTAGTGTAGGAGCAATCACTGGACGTTCGCAATTTCGGAGCTGAGCTCTGGCCAGGTTGAGCAGGAGAGGCTGTGTACGTTGGAAGTTTTAGTAGGCTAAACAAGTTCAGAGGCCAAGTGTTTGTGGTTCGTTTGAGAGGTTACCAGTGGGAGATGAGGACCAGCAAGAGCTTTCAGGGCTGGCACCTTTAGTGTAGGAGCAATCGCTGGACGTTCACAACATCGGTGTTGAATTTTGGGCAGATTCAGCAGGAGAGGCAGTGTACGTTGGAAGTTTTAGTAGGCTAAACAAGTTCAGAGGCCAAGTGTTTGTGGTTCGTTTGAGAGGTTACCAGTGGGAGAGGAGATGAGGACCAGCAAGAGCTTTCAGGGCTGGCACCTTAGTGTAGGAGCAATCCTGGACGTTCACAACATCGGTGTTGAGCTCTGGGCCAGATTGAGCAGGAGAGGCTGTGTACGTTGGAAGTTTTAGGTAGGCGTAAACAAGTTCAGAGGCCAAGTGTTTGTGGTTCGTTTGAGAGGTTACCAGTGGGAGATGAGGACCAGCAAGAGCTTTCAGGGCTGGCACCTTTAGTGTAGGAGCAATCCCTGGACGTTCGCAATTTCGGTGTTGAATTTTGGGCAGATTGAGCAGGAGAGGCAGTGTACGTTGGAAGTTTTAGTAGGCTAAACAAGTTCAGAGGCCAAGTGTTTGTGGTTCGTTTGAGAGGTTACCAGTGGGAGATGAGGACCAGCAAGAGCTTTCAGGGCTGGCACCTTTAGTGTAGGAGCAATCGCTGGACGTTCACAAAATCGGTGTTGAATTTTGGGCAGATTGAGCAGGAGAGGCTGTGTACGTTGGAAGTTTTAGTAGGCTAAACAAGTTCAGAGGCCAAGTGTTTGTGGTTCGTTTGAGAGGTTACCAGTGGGAGATGAGGACCAGCAAGAGCTTTCAGGGCTGGCACCATTAGTGTAGGAGCAATCCCTGGACGTTCGCAATTTCGGTGTTGAATTTTGGGCAGATTGAGCAGGAGAGGCTGTGTACGTTGGAAAGTTTTAGTAGGCTAAACAAGTTCAGAGGCCAAGTGTTTGTGGTTCGTTTGAGAGGTTACCAGTGGGAGATGAGGACCAGCAAGAGCTTTCAGGGCTGGCACCTTTAGTGTAGGAGCAATCCCTGGACGTTCACAACATCAGTGTTGAATTTTGGGCAGATTGAGCAGGAGAGGCTGTGTACGTTGGAAGTTTTAGTAGGCTAAACAAGTTCAGAGGCCAAGTGTTTGTGGTTCGTTTGAGAGGTTACCAGTGGGAGATGAGGACCAGCAAGAGCTTTCAGGGCTGCACCTTTAGTGTAGGAGCAATCCCTGGACGTTCGCAATTTCGGTGTTGAGCTCTGGCCAGATTGAGCAGGAGAGGCTGTGTACGTTGGAAGTTTTAGTAGGCTAAACAAGTTCAGAGGCCAAGTGTTTGTGGTTCGTTTGAGAGGTTACCAGTGGGGAGATGAGGACCAGCAAGAGCTTTCAGGGCTGGCACTTTAGTGTAGGAGCAATCGCTGGACGTTCACACATCGGTGTTGAATTTTTGGGCAGATTGATCAGGAGAGGCTGTGTACGTTGAAGTTTTAGTAGGCTAAACAAGTTCAGAGGACAAGTGTTTGTGGTTCGTTTCGAGAGGTTACCAGTGGGAGATGAGGATCAGCAAGAGCTTTCACGGTTGGCACCTTTAGTGTAGGAGCAATCGCTGGACGTTCACAACATCGGTGTTGAATTTTGGGCAGATTGAGCAGGAGAGGCTGTGTACGTTGGAAGTTTTAGTAGGCTAAACAAGTTCAGAGGCCAAGTGTTTGTGGTTCGTTTGAGAGGTTACCAGTGGGAGATGAGGACCAGCAAGAGCTTTCAGGGCTGGCACCTTTAGTGTAGGAGCAATTGCTGGACGTTCACAATTTCGGTGTTGAGCTCTGGCCAGATGAGCAGGAGAGGCTGTGTACGTTGGAAGTTTTAGTAGGCTAAACAAGTTCAGAGGCCAAGTGTTTGTGGTTCGTTTGAGACGTTTCCAGTGGGAGATGAGGACCAGCAAGAGCTTTCAGGGCTGGCACCTTTAGTGTAGGAGCAATCGCTGGACGTTCGCAATTTCGGAGCTGAGCTCTGGCCAGGTTGAGCAGGAGAGGCTGTGTACGTTGGAAGTTTTAGTAGGCTAAACAAGTTCAGAGGCCAAGTGTTTGTGGTTCGTTTGAGAGGTTACCAGTGGGAGATGAGGACCAGCAAGAGCTTTCAGGGCTGGCACCTTTAGTGTAGGAGAAATCGCTGGACGTTCACAACATCGGTGTTGAATTTTGGCCAGATTGATCAGGAGAGGCTGTGTATGTTGGAAGTTTTAGTAGGCTAAACAAGTTCAGAGGCCAAGTGTTTGTGGTTCGTTTGAGAGGTTACCAGTGGGAGATGAGGACCAGCAAGAGCTTTCAGGGCTGGCACCTTTAGTGTACGAGAAATCCCTGACGTTCACAACATCGGTGTTGAATTTTGGCCAGATTGATCAGGAGAGGCTGTGTATGTGGAAGTTTTAGTAGGCTAAACAAGTTCAGAGGCCAAGTGTTTGTGGTTCGTTTGAGAGGTTACCAGTGGGAGATGAGGACCAGCAAGAGCTTTCAGGGCTGGCACCTTTAGTGTAGGAGCAATCCCTGGACGTTCACAACATCGGTGTTGAGCTCTGGCCAGATTGAGCAGGAGAGGCTGTGTACGTTGGAAGTTTTAGTAGGCTAAACAAGTTCAGAGGCCAAGTGTTTGTGGTTCGTTTGAGAGGTTACCAGTGGGAGATGAGGACCAGCAAGAGCTTTCAGGGCTGGCACCTTTACTGTAGGAGCAATCCCTGGACGTTCGCAATTTGGTGTTGAATTTTGGGCAGATTGAGCAGGAGAGGCAGTGTACGTTGGAAGTTTTAGTAGGCTAAACAAGTTCAGAGGCCAAGTGTTTGTGGTTCGTTTGAGAGGTTACCAGTGGGAGATGAGGACCAGCAAGAGCTTTCAGGGCTGGCACCTTTAGTGTAGGAGCAATCGCTGGACGTTCACAACATCAGTGTTGAATTTTGGGCAGATTGAGCAGGAGAGGCTGTGTACGTTGGAAGTTTTAGTAGGCTAAACAAGTTCAGAGGCCAAGTGTTTGTGGTTCGTTTGAGAGGTTACCAGTGGGAGATGAGGACCAGCAAGAGCTTTCAGGGTTGGCACCATTAGTGTAGGAGCAATCCCTGACGTTCGCAATTTCGGTGTTGAATTTTGGGCAGCTTGAGCAGGAGAGGCTGTGTACGTTGGAAGTTTTAGTAGGCTAAACAAGTTCAGAGGCCAAGTGTTTGTGGTTCGTTTGAGAGGTTACCAGTGGGAGATGAGGACCAGCAAGAGCTTTCAGGGCTGGCACCTTTAGTGTAGCAGCAATCGCTGGACGTTCACAATTTCGGTGTTGAGCTCTGGCCAGATTGAGCAGGAGAGGCTGTGTACGTTGGAAGTTTTAGTAGGCTAAACAAGTTCAGAGGCCAAGTGTTTGTGGTTCGTTTGAGAGGTTACCAGTGGGAGATGAGGACCAGCAAGAGCTTTCAGGGCTGGCACCTTTAGTGTAGGAGCAATCGCTGGACGTTCGCAATTTCGGTGTTGAGCTCTGGCCAGATTGAGCAGGAGAGGCAGTGTACGTTGGAAGTTTTAGTAGGCTAAACAAGTTCAGAGGCCAAGTGTTTGTGGTTCGTTTGAGAGGTTACCAGTGGGAGATGAGGACCAGCAAGAGCTTTCAGGCTGGCACCTTTAGTGTAGGAGCAATCCCTGGACGTTCGCAATTTCGTGTTGAGCTCTGGCCAGATTGAGCAGGAGAGGCTGTGTACGTTGGAAGTTTTAGTAGGCTAAACAAGTTCAGAGGCCAAGTGTTTGTGGTTCGTTTGAGAGGTTACCAGTGGGAGATGAGGACCAGCAAGAGCTTTCAGGGCTGGCACCTTTAGTGTAGGAGCAATCCCTGGACGTTCACAACATCGGTGTTGAATTTTGGGCAGATGAGCAGGAGAGGCTGTGTACATTGGAAGTTTTAGTAGGCTAAACAAGTTCAGAGGACAAGTGTTTGTGGTTCGTTTGAGAGGTTACCAGTGGGAGATGAGGATCAGCAAGAGCTTTCACGGTTGGCACCTTTAGTGTAGGAGCAATCGCTGGACGTTCACAACATCGGTGTTGAATTTTGGGCAGATTGAGCAGGAGAGGCTGTGTACGTTGGAAGTTTTAGTAGGCTAAACAAGTTCAGAGGCCAAGTGTTTGTGGTTCGTTTGAGAGGTTACAGTGGGAGATGAGGACCAGCAAGAGCTTTCAGGGCTGGCACCTTTAGTGTAGGAGCAATCGCTGGACGTTCGCAATTTCGGAGCTGAGCTCTGGCCAGGTTGAGCAGGAGAGGCTGTGTACGTTGGAAGTTTAGTAGGCTAAACAAGTTCAGAGGCCAAGTGTTTGTGGTTCGTTTGAGAGGTTACCAGTGGGAGATGAGGACCAGCAAGAGCTTTCAGGGCTGGCACCTTTAGTGTAGGAGCAATCCCTGGACGTTCACAACATCGGTGTTGAATTTTGGGCAGATTGATCAGGAGAGGCTGTGTACGTTGGAAGTTTAGTAGGCTAAACAAGTTCAGAGGCCAAGTGTTTGTGGTTCGTTTGAGAGGTTACCAGTGGGAGATGAGGACCAGCAAGAGCTTTCAGGGCTGGCACCTTTAGTGTAGGAGCAATCCCTGGACGTTCACAACATCGGTGTTGAATTTTGGGCAGATTCAGCAGGAGAGGCAGTGTACGTTGGAAGTTTTAGTAGGCTA